>NC_056729.1:55039486-55044486 GCF_019279795.1 Protopterus annectens
CCATAAGTAGACAGCAGTCTGGCATTTGACCAATATGTAGCTAAGATAATAAGAAAATCTTTCTAGGTCACCCATCTTATAGGTATGAGTATGGCATCCAAGTCCAAGGAAGTTATAATATCACTCTACTCAACCCATGTCAAACCTGTCATTAAGTACAATGCCCCCTTTGGCATGCACCTAAATAGACATTTGCAACAGTTGGAATGTTCACAGGTTTTTCACCAGGAGAATTCAGAGCACGAATACCCTGTCCTACATGGTTCACCTGAAGACTCCATCCCTCTATTTAGTCACCTACAGCCTGCTGAGAGGGGATCTTTGCCTAGCTTACAGGTCTTCCTCAGATCCAGGCCTGATGGACATGCTGGATAGACATATATGTATCCCAAAGGATCCCCATGCTATGGAAAAGGCTTCTCATGCATGTAAAACAGAGTTCATCCCTGCCCTATTCAAACAAAACCATGACAATTGGTTGGGGAACTGGCCCCCATATCTATTATAGACAGAGGCCTTCAAAAAGAAAAGTATTATCCTAACACCCCACCCTACAAATCCCTTAGTTACCTACCTACCTAGTAACATGTCACCCCCATACAGATATCCATGCAAATAGGTTTGGGGTGCATGGTAAGGCTTGTAAGGGCTCTAGTGGTCATTAGCCAAGTAACAACCTATGAACCTATGAAGCTATGAAATCAATGTCAGCTAGATGTGTCAAGTTCTCTGTTATGGTTGCTTAAACTGTTCGTTTCTCGCCAAATGGTAAACACCTGTCTCAGTAGCTACTCTGCTGTTTGAAATGGGAAATATTTTGCATTTAGTTCTAGCTGGTAGGAAAATAAGACAGAGTTGAACATTTTTGACATACCTCTACACTGTCCAGATTTTGGAAGATTGTCCAGATTTTTACCTCATATTTTTGGCCTGTTCCTCATAAAATTTATGGCTTTGTGGCAGATCATTGAGGACTGGAGTCATTAAATAATGACAGACATTTGAGTATCAGATTTCATATTCTTCAGAAAATGTAAGCTGACGCAAAACTTCTATTCTAGCAGCTTTCTAAGCTTATAAGAGCAATATTTACAATTTATCCATACTTTTGGGCCTTTGTTCCCCCATTATTTTTGGCTTTAACCAGATTTCTTGTGCTAAGAGGTTGAGAGGTACTTTTTGCTAAGTGGGAATTTCTATAGCCTGAGTGTGAAGTGCAAAAGACATTAAAATATGAACACCTGTGAGACAAACTGTTTAAGAAAATAAATGTTAGAGTTCATGTAAATGTAACATGGTACATAATGAGAACAGAGAATCGATCAGTCAAACGCAATTAATATGAAGTTAATTTGGAGAAGAGAGTTTTTCCTTCTCTCCACTGTTTTGTGGCATCATAGTGGGTTTGTATAAGTTCAGGAGTTGTCAGGGGAGTTCCCTGATGCTGGACTTCCCTCAAAAAAAAAAAAAAAAAAAAAAAACATCTCCAAGGTTCAGCAAAAGTTATTTCAGCATCATTTTTCACCAAACTGACTTTTGTAAGAATTGATTTTGATGGATCAACATGAATCTCTTAATGAAGTGGTACAAAGTGCCAAACAAAGCGGGAAACAAATAAGTAATTATACGTAAGTGGCAAAACATGAATCATTTTGTATAGAGAAAAGCATACTCAGAGTAAGAAAATGTTTTTAGGATGCAGCTGCCCTTTACTATGTGATTTATTTGGTTTCTTTGTGTTGCTTAGCTCCCGTTATGATTAGTAACATTAAGCATTCATATTCAGTGGAAAAGGATAAATTGAAGTACAGTAGGAATATTCAGTACTAAATACCAGCACCAGATATAAAGTTATCAGATGTTTAATTATTCTAGTTATAATGTCTTTGCTACAGCCAAAAAGCTATGTTCATCCATCACAAAAGAGGTCCTGGGGAGTTTAGTGGTTGTGTAATGTTAAGAGGTGTGTGCATGTATGACCCTGTGTCTGCCTAGCAGAACACAGTAGAGGAATTCGATAATGGGGTAAGTTAGATATGTGTGTGTGTGTGTGTGTGTGTGTGTGTGTGTGTGTGTGTGTGTGTGTGTGTGTGTGTGTGTGTGTGTGTGCGTGCGTGTGCGTGTGTGTGTGTGTGTGTGTGTGTGTGTGTGTGTGTGTGTGTGTGTGTGTGTGTGTGTGTGTGTGTGTGTGTGTGTGTGTGTGTGTTTGTTTTGGTGAATGGATGAGTGGTCCATGAGTGTGATCAGGTTGGGAGAGGGCTGCATGTGTGTGTGTGAGCAAAGCCTGCAAAATTTGGACAGGGAAATTAGCTACAGGGATAACTCTGACAATGTGGGTTGGGGGGATACTAGCCACCAGATGTAACACTGAAAATATGGGATGGACTGAAAACTAGCCCCAGAAGATTGCACATTTATCAGGTACCTTAATGGCATGACAATTAAAAAAACAGCTGGGAAACAGTAGACACCAGGAATACTATAAGTAGCATGCTCTAAGAGCATTAAATGGATTCCAAGCCTGTACCCTCCCACCTAGGATATTAGTCCCCTGTGACATCACTAGACACCATGGATGTAATATAAAAATAAATAATACTTGGAAAAAAGAGTAAACTACAAAGAGTGACAGACTCTTAGAACCCTGCATCCTTCACCCCGGAAACATCAGCATTAACCCAGTGCACTAACTGATAAATTAGTGCTGCCCTCGGCATTAACCCAGTGCACTAACTGATAAATTAGTGTTGCGAGAGTTTTATAACACACAGTGAAGTTGTAAGGCATTATAATATGCATGCAGTAGCTCATGGGTTTTGAAGGTGAAAGACAGGGAACATAAAGCATACCTCTCAACCTTGTGTCACAAGAAGTCTGGCAATGTCAAAATAAATTATGGACGGATTTGTAATTATTCCTCTTACAAACTTAGAATGTAACAGCTTTTGAAGGATATGAAGAATAAAACTCTAATGTCTGGCCATAATGACTGACTGTAATCATCCTTGATTTATCATGGCAAGAAAAATGTGGGACAGTGAATGAAGAGGGTGTCTCTGCTAACACGATGCATTGGCTGCCACTGTTAACTACCCCAGGAACATGGGGATCTGCACTCTTAGCAGTTAACAGTAATTCAGAGAAATGTAAATAGCTGATGTTTTTTTCATTGCAGTTAATGTGTTTCTGAATCACAAAATACTGCTTATGAAAACAGAACTCCAGTGCAGCCCTTGAGGTGAGCACTGGTGTCCTTTCTGAATCCCCACAACAGTGCCAAGATTAGTTGACACACATATATAATTAAGCAGAATTCACAAGAGGAACAGTTTATCATCATGACACCAGAGTATATTTTTAAACTGTAATGTTCAAAATTATTTTTTGCCATTTTTTTACTTTCTGCTGTATGAAATAATATGCTACAACTTAATTGTTTACCTTTACAGCTTGTATGCCCATCATTTTAAAGCACAAATGATATTCCCCTGAAAAGAGGATGCTGGCCTACTGGGACTAACCTGATCAACAAAGTATAAATAAATACATTTCATCAATAAATTCAAAGGACAGGTGGATAAGCAGCAAAATGTTATCACATTTTGATGTTTGCTAAAAAGCTCCATAAACAGCATAAGCACAATGAATGGATTACCAGCCTTTATGAGATATTTACTCAGACTAATTCTAGAAAGTGTACCACATGATCGCAACTTCATGTAACTAGCCATTAAGCATATTTAAAGCTGTAAACCCCTTATATTACACCTTTTTTGTCAGTTATATAATATACCTGTTGTTTATAAATTCTACAAGGTAGTGCTTAGCTCTATGAAGGAGGTATAATGCGGCCCTGAAAATGACTTAGATCAGATGAGTCTGAAGAGTGGCTCTGATGCCAGAATGTCTAGGAGGAGAAGGACGAGAGTGGCAGGGACTAAGTTATCATTGTCATCCTGTACTAGAAATGTTATAACAGAGGACATGAGCTTAACTGTCGCAAGCCAGTGATAAGTGAGTGGACGGAAGCCTGCAAATATATGGGGGAGGGGGCATGGGATGCCCCACTCTGACAGCTACCAAGGGTGGACTTAGGACCTAAATAGTAATAAGTTATGCTAGGATGATGATAAGGGGACAGGCTACCTCCATGCCTTCTGGGATGATGGGCCCCTTGGTCAGTTTTGCTCTCCAGCAAAGGGGAATTGATGAGACTCAACACTAAGGTGTGGCTCAAGAGTCAGCAAGTATAGAGGTAAAAAGTATGTTAACAAAAAAAAATGCTTGCTGCAGCATGCATTACTTACACTGGTCATTTTAAAAATCAGCTTTATACTAAGCATGTCATAGTTTTTTACAACAAAGATATGTTTGTAGACAGTCAAAAGACATTTAAATAAACAAAATATTTTTAATCGTTAGAGTTTAGCCAGGGTAGTATGGCGGTAGCATTGTTACCTCACAGCAAGAGGTTCTCCCATTTGATTCTCAGCTGGGCTTGGGAGTGCCTTCTGTGTGGAGTTTGCATGTCCTCCCACGGTTGGGTAGCGTTCGAAAGACATGCGTGCGTAAATGGGCGTGCCTTTGTTAAAGGTTGGGCGTCGAGCTGGCACCTCGGCATTTCGTAAAAATCTACTGCCAATCATTAGTGGACCAGAGTTCCACTGTGGCGACCCCTTACCAGGAAAAAGCCAAAAGACAGAAGTAATATCAGTGAGTTTACAAACTGTCCATTCACCTCTCATTTCATTCCTCAAAATATTTAGTCTTAAACCTCTCACAGAAATGGATCCTGTTCCTACATTAGAGCATCGTTAAACTTCATGAAATGAATAATTAATAATATTTTAGTTTTTGCCTGATTTGTCCAGTGGTTTTTCCAGAGTGTGAGTATGTAATATGAATATGAATATTCATCCTGGTCATTTCCTCGCTATCTTTTCCCAGAGAGATGACTAGAGGAGTATCCCTTTGCAATTATAGAGTATAACAATTCTCAC
>NC_056729.1:55049486-55156986 GCF_019279795.1 Protopterus annectens
ATAGATCCATACAATATTTATTTCTGTATGTAAAATACCTAAATGTTACAAGAAACAGAATAAGCAACTAAACTGCTGCAACAATAAGCTTTCATTTAGGCATAAAACTAAAGTACTATCCTTTGTACTGACCATGGGTATGTGTTGACTTGTAATATCTGATGTGTGTCCCGAAAATGTCCCATTTTGGTCATATGAAAAGGCGGCAACCCTACCAATGGTCAGAGCATTTGCTCAATATCTACCCATTTGTGGTCCAAGTCGGCCTTGTCTGGACAGCCCAAAGATGAACGGGTATTACTCGGGTCTACCTACCATGTCATGAAAGATAAGTATTTGCATGTACCTATGTGCGGGAAGTACAGCATGTGGAAGATCAAAAATGTTAGGGTTGTCTTCACAACCATATTGATACCAGAGATATGTAGTGTATGCAATGTGTTCTGTTGACTGTGCCATGGGCCATCAACTGGAGAAGGGATGGATGGTGTGTGTGTAATATGGGGGTGGGGGGTGACAGGTAATGTAATAATTCAGCAAGGGGAGACTGAGTCGGATGCACAAAAGGTGAACTGGAGGTGTACGAGGGAGTAGTGGGTGAATCAGAAAGAAAATCAAAGAACAAATATTCACATCCACAAAACAACCTGACAGGCATACTGTAGAACACAATCCCACAAACATATGAACGTTAAAATGTGCGATACACATGTACAGAAACATTATCGGCTCACACCCACATAATGGTCTGGCCTGAACTGAGCCATCCAACCCCAACACACCTGGATACATATATGAATATCCATCATCCCCTCCACAGCACACCACCCCCTCTTCCTGAACATCCACCAAAACCACCCATACTCGGGCTGCTAGCTTGGCACAGCCATATCTGCACATAGTGACCCCTACTCATATCTAGTAGGCAGTCTCACCCTAGGCAGTCTCAGGATTGCAAACTATTTATCCCTTGCATGTATAACCCTACCTCATTTTCGTAAAGCCAAAAGAATCAAGGTCATTGGTCCCCACAATTTTTGGATATCCGTCATGGGATAAGTGTCTGTTCTAAACATTAGACTTGGTGTCATGACACAATGTCCAGTCCCGTAGACATCTGGACACAAGTTGTATGAGCAGTAGTTGTCCACAACCCTGCTCAGCCTCTACCCGGTCGTGCAGAATCTATGACCCGGGATTAAACACCTGACCATGATGCATGTCTCCCCACGTGCATTATTGGGAATATATACCGTTCACATTCGCATAGTGACAGTCGGATATAGGGTGATTAAGGCGCTTTAAAGCAGAAGTAAGTAGGGTTACCACCTGATCCACTTTGTGAGGGACAGACCCTTTTTGGGCAGTTGTGTCCTGACCAAAAATAATAAAATGGCAAATGTCCTGAGATTGTAGGAAATAATTATGTCCCATATTTTATGTAACAGTTGCATAAAATAATTATTTCTGTATGTAAAATATCTAAATGTTACAAACAATAGAATACGCAACTAAACTGCTACAAGAATAAGCTTTCATTTAGGCAAAAAAGTTAAGTTCTATCCTTTGTACTGACCATGAGTATGTGTCGGCCTGTAAAATCTGATGTGTGTCCTGAAAATGCCCCACTTTGGCCATTTGAAAAGGTGGCAACCCTAGACGTAAGCTGGTATGCAAGCGTGTATGTGTGACGGAAAGTGGTGGTAATTCAACGGTATGGGAAATGTAAATAAGCATGTAGGTGTATATGCATGTGTATGTTCAGACCGATATATATATATATATATATATATATATATATATATATATATATATATATGTGTGTGTGTGTGTGTATATATATATATATATATATATATATATATATATATATATATATATATATGTATATAAGAATGAACATGGTCACAATATAGCAGTCATAACAAATGCGAAGGGAAACAGCAGTGGAACGCCCCATAATATTTAGTGCTGTTATATCAGGTAGGACACTAAAAGTGGAACTAACAATGTCCCCGTGCTAAGTCTGACTTTCAACCAGGTACAGAGCAGTCCTGGTCCCCAGTCGGACAAGCCTAAACCCGAATGACCACATGAACACCCTGACAATCAAACACACGTATGTGCCAGGACTATAGGCTTTGGAGTTCTGAATATACTTTGAGTGAGTTAACATGCGGCACGGGTCCAGAGCAGTAGAGAATGGGGCATGTGCAGGAGTGTGGTTTTCCCAACAGGAAAATGGATGCCTGCTGTGTTAGTGAAGTGTTGAGGCATGTGTTCGGGTAACTATGAACAATGGGTATACATATAAATGAGGCAGAACACTAATAGTGTAGTGGTTAGAACATCCGCCTAACGAACAGGCATTCACGGTTCAAGTTCTACTATAGCACATATCATTTTCCTTGTGGAATGAATGTCACCGACATTAAAACATGTAAAACTGAACATGTGTATTGCATGGGACTATTAACCAGATCCCTTCAATCAAAGTGGTACTGTCATAATGAATAAGGCACAAATAAGCACAAATAAGCGGCAGTAAACATATGTAACGCACAGTAAGCATAGGCGAGTGCACCTGCATGGGTGTAAGCAGCGCCCAGCATAGGAAATGTAGTAAGACGCTGTCCGGTTCAATTCTCAGCTAGAGCGTTTTCTGCATGGAGACATGTGTGAATGGGCGTACCTTCGTTTAAGGACGTGCATCAGGCCTGGCAAGCCGGTACGTAAAAATCAACTGCCAATCATTAGCGGACAGGAGTTCTGCTGTGGCGACCCCTAACCAGGAAAAGCCGAAAGACACAAACAAACAAATATAAATATATATATATATATATATATATATATATATATATATATATATATATATATATACACACACACACACACACACACACACACACACACACACACACACACACATATATATGTGGGTGTATATAGATATATATCTACATACATTAAATATATACATATATATATATATATATATATATATATATATATATATATATATATATATATATATATATATATATATATATATATATATATATATATATATATATATATATATATATATCTATATAAAAACTCCAACAAGCAGCACGAATAACACGGCCAGGGCAGGTTTGTTCCACAACAGCGTGTTGAAAAAATTCAACACGCCGCTTATCTGCGAATATCACTTACAAGTGAGTATCAACGGAAATTCAAATACTTTGCTTGGAAAAGAGTCAGTGTAATGTTTATAAACATTTATGAATGAATGTCAGTATGAGCTCAATTTCTCACAACCACCATGTACATAACAAGCTATTCAAAGCACCATCCAGGTACAGCAAGAAACCATATTTAACGTGACTTAGTCAACGTAGCTCGAACATTGCCATCTGTTGCCATATGTAACAAGTATGCTCCAATTCTGAAAACTTAAAATCATCAGGTATTTATTCACCAAGAACAAAATAAAAACAATAAAATGAAGGATAAGCGCTTTTGGGTCTCCTCAGTGACCCTTCATCAGATACATGTATCAAGCAGAGTTAGTTCTTTTTAAAACATCTTTCTACCAATAAAATGCTGAGAAACTGATACATCAGCTATGAGGCTGACGTATCATATATGCCTTCTCAATCTCCGCCTCTTCAGAGCAGGTTTCATAGGAAATGCAGTATTTAATCCCAGTTTCCAGTGTGCTTGCAGTCTTCCGATCCAATACATCTCTTCCTGCTCCAGTCTATTATTACTGTCTCCTCCCCTTTCCAACATAAAAACAATCCTCAAAACTCTAAACATAAAACCATGTCCTTCATTATCCCTAATATGTTTAGCAAAGGAATTTTTTGAATCTTTGAGCCTAATGTCACTTATATGTTTCAATAACCTCTCCTTGAATTGCCTCACTGTCTTTCCAATATAGAAGTGTTCACATGTCGAACATGTAGCCAAATATACTATATTCTTTGTTATACAGTCCACATAAAAATTACAAGTATATTTCTTTTTAGTGACAGGATGTTCAAAGCAGTTATCTGTAAATATATATCTGCACATGGTGCACCTTCTACATGGAAAACTTCCTCTCCTTTCTGACTTAGCATATGGCAACGTATAATTTTCTTTACATAGAATGCTTTTCAAGTTACTTGCATTCCTGTAACCAATGGTGTCTATCCTATTATCTCTTTACATTCTTCACTTGACATCAATATTTTTCAATTTCTTCTGATGATATTGCAGACCTCCTCAGTATCTATCGTGTGGGTAAAAATTATTTTGATTTCTCTTTGGCCATTATTGTTGTTCCCTTGATCTGTGCCTTCTTGCTTCCCTTTCAGATATGGCTTCCCTTTCTTTTCTCTTTCCAATAACACCTGTTGTTTCATTCTCATTACTTCTTCTTCTCTATATCCTCTTGCTTCCATGTGTTCAGACATATCATTCATAACTGTCCCAAGGGTTAATCATTCGAATGTATTCTAAGTGTCCTTAGAAACTGGCCTCTCATAACATTTCTGTAAGTATACTTTGGATGCATGCTGTTCCTTGGTAGTATATTATTCTTCCAGCATTCTTTTCTAAAGAGGCTGGTTTCTATATTACCTTCTTCATCTTGTGATATCCGTACATCCAAAAAGTCCAACTGTGCGTCATTATAGGAAATAGTAAACTTCAAAAAACTGGTGCTATTTTTCCAAATATCTATGAAAATTGTTAAGTTCCATGATGTCCCCTTCCCAGAGAACATAGATGTCATCCACAAATCTCTAATATATCGTATTTTTTCCATGGGTTATCCTGATATACCAGTCTATCTTCCCATTGCGCCAACATTATATTCGCATAGTTGTTGGCACATGAATTCATACTGACATTCGTTCATAAACGTTTATAAATGTTACACTGACTCTTTTGCAAGCAATGTATTTGAATTTCCATTGATACTCGCTTGTAAGTGATATTCACAGATAAGTGACATGTTGAATTTTTTCAGCACGCTGTTGTGGAACAAACCTGCCCATGTTATTTGTGCAGCTTGTTGGAGGTTGTACTACCTACTTGGCCTCAGTTTTGGAGCATTTGGATTTATATATATATATATATATATATATATATATATATATGAAGAATGAACGTCATAACAATAAAGCATACACAAGGGATGTGAAGGGAATCAAGAGCAAATATGGTATTATATAGTGCTGTCAGCGTATGTCATAAAAAGCTGCCCAGGAGTGAGCAGAGCACTGCTACTCACACCACAGGCAGGATTTTACACACAGAAGGAATGTAGTCCATGCTGGGACCACCAAAAATTGTAAAGCACAAATGGCCATAATCCATAACCCCAGGAAAGGCATGTATGTGCAAATATTACATGGTGGGAGAGCCTGTGAATTCACGAGGCGGGACAAAATATGTGTAGGGCCCCCAAACGATCTGGAGAGGGCAATGTGTAAAGGTGTGTTATGGCTGTGATAACAAGTGGATAATGGATGTTACACATGTCAATTCAACACGAGTGGGGTGGAGGAACTGTGGTATTGAAATTATAGATCTAGGCGTGTCACGGTTGGATGGCCCGGTTCTAATGGACCGCCTCGTGGAGGTCAACTAGTTCGTAATGGGTATATATGCATACACACATGCAGACAACAATATGTTGAAGTACATTCTCTGTAACACATGCATTCCATTTGTTGACATAAATAATAGGAATGTGCACATACAAACATCGACAGCAGATGGAATAATAGGCTGTGCAGAAGAGGGACGGGATGAAACTGCTAGAACGCAAAGGCGTACACAGTGTCCAAAGTCAGTGCTGTGCTGATGATAATACAATGTGAGGGCATCCCCACATATGAAATCCTTCCTGTGATCTGCCCGGTACAGCAATGACAAGTATTTAACCAGACTAATTGTAAAAGAAATACACTGAACACATACATAACTAGGCTCCCATGTTGAACGTGTGTGATACCGCATAGTCATACATATTAATGAATTGTAGTGTCATGTTAACGGAAGTAAAGATGTAATAAAGTCTAGAGACTAATCCTGCCATAAACACTTGTGTGTCCCATGTGGGTCAGCCCAATAATAGCAAAACGTATTCCTTCGGTTGCTCACGTCAACAATGTTCGTGGACTAAACGTATGGGAGGTCAGAGGATATGTGGAGTTAGTAAATCGATGGGATGGCTTTATAGGAGTAGGGTGTGGCCAGTGTGTAGTGGTGCTGATACACCATGAATTTGACAGAAGACTGGATGACAGCAGTGTTAGGGAGGCATTGGTGTGTGTTTGGGGAACCAGGAGCCATGGGTATATGGGTATATATGCATATGGAGTGGCACAGCAGTAGTGCATTCGTTAGAGCAACCCACTAATGAACAGACATTCTTATGCCAAATCACACTGTATCACATTCCAATTACCATCGGTAATCCGTACATGAACATACTGCAACATCTGTCCACTGTATAACATGCTAAATACCGATTAGAAGATAACTGGAGTGAAGTATCGGTGTCATAATGAATAAGGCTCTAGTATGCTGGTGAAGCATATATAAACACCATTACGCATGTGTAAGTGCAAATAAACGGGGAATGTATTGTTTTACAGACACACAGATGTATGTATATATTCATTTATATATATATATATATATATATATATATATATATATATATATATATATATATATATATATATATATATATATATATATATATATATATATAGATATATATATATATATATATGTGTGTGTGTGTGTGTGTGTGTGTGTGTGTGTGTGTGTGTGTGTGTGTGTGTGTATAGACATATATATATATATATATATATATATATATATATATATATATACATATGTACACACACACACACACATATATGTATATATATATATATATATGTATATATATATATATATATATATATATATATATATAAATATATATATATAAAAATATATAATATATATATATATATATATATATATATATATATATATATATATGTGAATGTGTGTGTGTGTGTGTGTGTGTGCATGTAGATATATAGAGATATACAGCTATGATAGGAAAAAGCACACAGGAATGACATTTGTTCACAGGCTATAGCAATGGAATTGAGGAGCCCAGGCAAGACACATGACACACGCAGCATGCCCTTTCACCTCCCCTACAGCTGGACAAGGGAACTATACATGCAAGCAATGTAAAGTGTCCACTGCTCCCCAGACCACAGGCAGGATACACCCGGGGGGGGGGGACACAGTAAACCCGTGGATTCTAATCATGGAACACATACTGGAGTGTCCCTTGCGGGACACCCCAAAAATTGGCCATACCATAGGAATGCGATAGATCATCCAGTTTGTCTGCGGTGTATACAGACTCGGAATACAAGGGTGAGTAACCCAGATTACCCATGGGCCGAGACAATTGTATGAAATGGGTCCCGTGAAGTGAAGAGTGGGCAGTGTGTAGTGGTGTGTCCAGAACCCACCAGGTCCCAGATTAAGGATGGGTGCTGTCGAGAAGGCGAGGGTGGGTGAATTATGGGTAGCTACTTATTGGTCTAGGTGTGCAGGTGTTGGCTGATGTTGGCCAATATGTACAGCCCTAGGGATACAAGCGAATGTGTCCACTGAGCAAAGGCATCGCCCAACGAGCAGCCACACCCACTGCGAGACCCACTAAAGCAAAGTGTAATCTATATGGCATGGAACGGAATAACCAGATGTAGACGTATATAAGTAGAGCTATGTGTGTGTATATGTACCCATAGCGAGATAGAGATATGCTTCTCCCTCACCATAGTACAAATGTATACATACAGAGAAAGAATACAGATACATACCCACATATGAATCTATACATATGTAGACAACCATAGACCCATATGTCGTTAGATCATATCTATATATATATATATATATATATATATATATATATATATATATTTATATATATATATTTTTTACATATATATATATATATATATATATATATATATATATACAGCAAGATATGAATATACATATATGCATTCATATGCAGATATATCTGTATATTTTAATGTATATATATATATATATATATATATATATATATATATATATATATATATATATATATTTATATGTTACAGTAAATATACACATGTATATACCTAGGATATGATACAGCAGTTACAGGTAACATATGTTCAGTCCGGGCATATTTTGGTGGGAGGTCCAATAAACAAATGTCTAACCCCCACCCCCCCAGCTAGGTCAGTGAGACATACAGACATGCAATAAAGATAAATACACCAGTGCTTCCCAGACCACAGGCAGGAAACTACCAGTGAGAGAGATCTGCAAGGTCTACACTTGAAACATGGACAGCAATGTCCCTTGTGGGACACCAAAAATTTAGTGATTGGAGCCAGGCCCTGTAATGATTGATGCGACCAGGCTGTAGATGTACATGGACCAGTACGTTGTGCAAGCCTGATAATACATAGGTTAACACAAGGTACGACATGTGTCCCGACACGGGGAGAGTGAGAAGTGTGTAGAGGTGTGTTTATACCCCACCTGCCCCCACAGTAAGGATGAGTGCTGTAGAGGAGTGGCAGGTAGGGGAACTATGAGTATGCGATTATGGGCCTAGGCGTGCAGATGCTGGCTGGCAGAGCCATATAAGGACCGCCCCGTGAATGTAAGTAATATTCTGATGTGGGTATAGCAGACATCCATACCTCCCAAACCTTAAGAACACATCCACTGGATAGTCCATAAACCATTGGGGAACACATAGGGACCATCATTTTTGAACTGTCCCCGATTACCAGGGACGCCTGTGAATACGAATCAGAATCTAACTCTGTCCCAACTAAACCCTCCTAGAACTAGTGATATTAGGAGGATAGGTGGCAGAATACACGTAATGGATAATGACAACATGTAAGAGTCATAAACAGCATGTACCTCAGACAATGTGTATGAATACGTATGCTCTGGGTCTGTAAATGTGTCAAGTTAATAGCACCAAACTTCTAAATGTGTCCCTGAGGTTGTTATGCAGTGTCCCTGATTCAGTGTTCATTTTTCCCCATTCGTATGAGAGATCTGCTAGTGAGAGAAAGCACATATTCCGCAGACTACCTTAGAAAGATGATAAAATAATAGGGTTGGGGTTACCACCTGCCCACCTTTGTGAGGGACACTCCCCTTTGGGCAGTTGTGTCCTGCAAAATAATTGTAATTATGACAAATGTCCTGCGATTTAGGACAAAGATTTCCTATATTGTCTGTAGTAGTTGCATAAAACAATTATTTTGTATCTGAAACACCTAAATGTTAGAAGAAACAGTATAAGCAACTATAATTCTACAAGAATAACCTTTTATTTAGGCAAAACAGGGAAGTACTCTCCTTTGTACTAGCTGTGGGTATGTTTTGCCTTGCAAAAGCTGATGCCTCTACATAAAGGTCCTATAGGGTTGCCATATTTTTAAATGCCCAAAGTGGGACATGTTCTGTAGAAATGTCAGATTTTCCAGGACAAAACATACCTACAGCCGTGCATAGTACAGAATTTTAATTATTTGCACAAATAAAAGCTTATACTAGTAACATTTGAATTGCTTATGCTACTTCACATAGCATACAGAAGTTTCATATATAAAATAACTGTTTATGCAACTATTAAAGAAACTTAGGATATAATTTTGTCCTGTAATCTCAGGACATTTGCTATGTCTTGATTATTTTCACAGGACATAACTGCCGAATGAGGGACTGCCCCTCACAAAGTGCGACAGGTGTTAACCCTACAGTCCCACCTTGACCAATTGAAAAGGTGGCAAACCTATAATAGGTATGCAGTAGCATGAGTCGGCCAATGGATGTGGCTCCCAAAACCCAATTACTTGTCTGTATTGAAGAGTCTCGCTTCCCACGTATCAGCCAGATGGGAGCAGATTGTATGAGGAACACACAAATAATGTGATTAATTCACTGGACAGGCCGCCGATTCCGTACATTCGAACACCATGCCATCGCCTAATGGGCAGCCATTCCCGATACTATAGTTATGTAGTCTGATGTAATAGGCATCACAGGGTAATATTGTGGTCCTCGCTCCCACCCAGGGGTGTGAGTGTCAGATGCAAGCACCAATGTCGGTGCATTTGTAAGTGCGGGAGCGAGCGGGTGTAAGCTTGTTAGGCTACCAGTATGCGAGTATTGCACTGGTAAAGCAATGTAGAGGCTAACCGAGTGTAAGAAGCTGTAACCAGAGGTCAGCAGTGCTTAACACTGTGCAAACCCACGTGCATATGCTCCCAACTGCTTTAATGTGCCTTACTCCCTCTGTATCCAATGGCCTTGTTCTGCCCTGCAACCAAATAAGTGTCCTCTGCAAGGCTCGGAACCAGGACCCTGCACAGACAGCTAATGTGAATTACCAATACGCCATGGCAGATATACAGACAACAGACAGTACCACAAACATATCATACAGCACAGTCATTCAACAGTATAGGAATGTAACCCATCATGTAGATGTATATGTGAGTGTTTATGTTCAGCATATAGGTACATTCATATATAGAGATATATCAGGAGCATACCATGTGGCAACAAGGCATTACAAAAGAATGAAATGGGAAACACCAGCGATGTATGTATTATGTAGTGGTGCTGTTCTATGTGATCTCAAGACTCCCTCAGACAGACATGTGTCATTCATACACGCAAATAATTGTACATTGGCCGTATACATCACTCTGTGCATGTAAGGTACATTAACACAACAGTACCTATCCAATAATTATGTGTGAACAGTACTCTTGCAAGGTGCTGTGTGCAACATCATCATCATGATAAAGGTAAATCGGGTATCCATAGAGGGACCGGTAGTGTTGTGTACAATGGGGTCATCCTCATCAGGTATGCCTGGACAATTTATGAGTGATGTGCATACCAAGATCGTGCGCCTGAGGGACAGGGGTGAGGATAACAGGAGTATGTTGTGATGTATATTACAAGGGTTACATGTGTCCAGTGGGCACGTGTGTGAAATGGAAAGCTATGTATAGGGCAGATGTAGTCATAGGAGCCAATTGGCCTTATGTTTCTGTAGGTGAGGGTTGGATGTAGGGGAAGGAGTGTAGGTATGGTCGTGGAGCATATGTAGGGTAGGATCATAGACAAGACAGCATACAGAGTTGGTATATGACACATGTGGGGGGGATACACCCCGGACAGGGATGGGTGTTTGGCATTCACAAGCCCAAGGGAACAGTGAGACGGAGGTCCCCAGCCATGGGCAGCCTTCACTGCACCTACACAGCTGCAAAGGAGGCAGTGCTGGGGGCTGTCCAGGAGGGACAGCATCACCCTGTAAATGTGGCACTCTGCCCTTGAGGTTGTGTATCTGGCTTCAGAACCCCTTAGTGAGCCCTCAGCACAACAGTTCTGGGATCACAAGACAGCAAACATGTACCTCTCTGGTCCTGCTCCCAGGTGGGACATGTTCCATCCTCAGTGGTGGTACCACCAGAAGATGGTGCAGAGCTAACAGAGGTTAAAGTCCACGGCTGGGCCCCAGATGTGCTAGTGCCCGGTGCCATGGTCAGCTCAAGTGGGACAGGAGGTTCTGTCGGGACATCCCAACCCATTCAGCCTATGGTGTTGCAGTTTAAACCCACATATGGCTTAGTGATAGACACCAGCATACAGGATTACCTACAACAGTATGCATAGATATCACCATCAACCCAACACAACAGATGGTATACATTTGCAGAGGAAGCACAACACATGCATATATACTGCATGACATCTGTACAATGTGTAGTAGACGTGTGACCACAGCTATGAACAGTTGCTCATTATTGGCTTGTCACTGGGAACCTCAGACAGTGTCTGTCATACCACTGATTCATGTGACACGTCCAGTCAGGGATGCGATGGCAGTAACACATCCCTATCATGTACTGTCTGCAATCCTCACACTATGCTTCTGCTGTGCACAGATGTGTGTTCAGTGTGTAACATAGGAAACAAATGGTTGCACACACTGACCAGTTCACAGATGGCCCTACAGATGGGGGGGTTCCTCACGAACAGAGTACTGTCATGTCTGTATTAAAATATGCAGTATAGCCATTACCACAAACATGTTAAACAGGCAGTAGTCTCAATGCAGCATAGCTACACTTACATGCATGTGCGGCACATCACCCTCCTGTCTTGAGGCTATTTCCCACTGTGTATAATAATTAAGGTACATCCAGATATCATCTGTGATGCCATGTCAGAACACCACATCCAGGTACCACTTATGGCGACTGTCATGGCCAAATACCAACATGTTTTCCCTAGATAATGTACTGTGTTTATCATGCGAATGGCTATGGGAACACCATCACAGCTGTTTCACATGCAATCAGCTAGAGGAGGACTACAATAGGTGCAGAGGCCATCACCTGATCATGTCCATCACTTGCAATACACATGCTGCTGCTGAGCAGATGTACACCTTCACATACACCACAGAGTGTGTGGGTGGGACAGGCAAAGTACACCAGGGAAGGGCTTGGAGACTTAACCCTAAGCATCGTCTGCCACACGCATAACAGTACAGGGGTCAAACCCCTGACTGACTAGTGATTTCTATTACATGTGCATGACGTTACTACATGTACTACAAAGGCAACATGTTGCTGTGCTATAAGAACATATATGTGTGTAGGTGAGTGACATCTGCAACATAAATATAGTAGATATACATTAGGTGTGGCACACATGGCTGCACATGTGAACGGATGCCATTATCACCACAACCACACTCTCTAATGGACATGCATTGACACTGTTTGCCAGGGCCACAAATACACAACCTAACTACTTAGTTTGCCACACTGCAGTAATGCACATGACTACATGCACCACAGGGGATATCTGGAGGTTCTATGGGCTAGGGCATGTTGGTATACCAATGAGGGTTATACTGGGAGTGACTGTGGTTGGGAGCATCATAACCCACACACAGACACAAGTTGCCAGTACTTACATGCATGTATGCATTGTTGCATGGGTGTGCAGTGGTTGGCTGTGCAAGATGGCTGTACAAGGCTGGATGAGGGGTACTCTTTGGCATCGCGTCAACCAATACTGGTGTGCAGTGCAGGGGTGTAGTGTCTGCAAAGTCCCACACAGATGGCTGCTGCATGATCTGCCCTGACATCCTTGTTACCAATGTGTATGGCCATAGCTTTGCAATGCATGCCATGTCTGCATTTGATAATCCTTCACATGGACATTGCCTGGGATGTGCATGTCCTACAGTACTGTACAGTGACATGTACAGGTGTACCTGGTTTGGCAGGCACATGTTGTGTACACAGACTGTTATCCCCCAATATGCCAATACTGTCCTGGTGTGGCTGAACCTGCTTATAGTGAGCAGGTCGACCCTGCACCTGCATTGATAGTATGATACAGGTATTCCCTGGTGTTAGTGGCATTGGTCCATGCAGTGCATATGTGTACGGCATTGTATGGCCTCTGTGGATCACATTTGATGGCATCACATATGTTGCAGGCATTCAGTGGGGAACATAGTGAAGGCACAATGTCCGCAAATATGTGCCTATTCTACCACTGTACAGGGTGACATGTCCTCTGCAGGCCACTGCATTCACACCATGCCTACTGACATCAATGTGCATAGTACTAGCAACATAGCGGGATATCCTAGGAAACTGTGTTTGTGCATGGCACATGGGTGCAGGACATATACTGGGTACTAGTAGGGTTGCATTCACTGTCCTCCAGGCCTTTTGCCAGATGTAGGGGTATGGCTTGCCAACACAGTCCCATGGCTGACTGACAGCTGTACTCCTCATGAGGTGGCCAATGTGTCATAAGATGGACACCATATAGGAAAACTACAAAATCCGCTCCCCAACATGGCCAATGGTAACACACTCACAGCCACCTCTACAGGCTCTGACAGACAAACACACATTTGCCATGTCCTTTATATGAACCCTTACCTACCGTATCACACTGCAGCAATACACTTTTAGGGCATGCGCTATGGAGAATACTGGGTTACAGCACACCTACAGGTGTGGGTGACGAAAGCAGGATTGACAAAGGTGGTCATGTGATTTGTACAGAGAGTGCATACTCTACAAAGCACTGTACTTGTTTCACGCAGGCAGACACAGACACACACACACCTGGCATGTCTGGGATTAGAACACTGCCCTAACTACTTTAATACACTACAGCATTATTCAGTTATAAAACGCCCTACCCAGATTACTGGGTTACAGTACCCCCAGAGGTGTATTTCTAGGTGGGTGACATCATCAGTCTTGCCAAAGGTGGGTATAGAAATTGTATGGGGTGTAAGCAGTCTAAAAGCATTATTCAGTCCTCAGGCAGCCAGGGCAAACACACATATACACACACACACACACACACACACACACACACACACACACACACACTTGGCAAGTCAAGGATTAGAACACCAACCTAATTACTTTATTACACTACAGCATTATGCAGTTACAGAACGCGCTACAGAGATTACTGGGACACAGCACTCCCGGAGGTGTATTTCTAGGTGGGAGACATCATCAGCTTTGCCAAAGATGGGTATAGGAATTGTATGGAGTGTGAGCAGTCTAAAAGCATTATTCAGTCCTCAGGCAGATGGGGACAAACACACACACACACTTGGCAAGTCTGGGATTAGAGCACCAACCTAACAACCTTATTACACTACAGCATTACGTAGTTATAGAACACATTACCGGGGATACTGGGACACAGCATTCCCAGATGTGTATTTCTAGGTGGGTGACATCAGCCTTGCCATAGGTGGGTATAGGAATTGTATGGAGTGTGAGCAGTCTAAAAGCATTATTCAGTCCTCAGGCAGATGGAGACAAACACACACACATACATACACACAAAATACACACACACACGCCAGTGGTGGGAACGAACACCTGCCTATCTACAGATCACTATTACAATACTACATAGTTACGAGTCATGCCACACAGACTACACATGTCAAGGCTGTCATTATGACCTTCTAGGAATGCGGACATCAACAGGGATGCTGACAGTTAGGATGTACATACCTGTGAACCTGTGTGCTTAAAGTAGGAATCCATCCTGACCTGGAGTATGCCCATCTGTGGAATGGATGACTACTATCACTATACAGGGTTACAATGGCCATGCCAATACACATAGAGGCACATAACTGACACAAGGTGTCACTGGACATGCTCACACACATAGTAGCACAGGGCTGTTCGGAATGCACTATGTGTCCATCTACACAAGGTTATACTGGGCATGCTCATACACTTAGTAGCACAGGGCTGTCTGGGATGCACTCTGATTCTAAACACGGAAGGCCACAGTGGCCATGCTATTACAGTTAGACGTAAAGAACACATTGTAATGGACCCTGGTGTTAGTAGTTGTCATTGTTATCAGGAAAGCTTCTCTACATATATCTGACACCGGTCTTATACACATCTGCTGTCCGTCACCTTAGATGTACCATCCTATACCAAGCACAATACCACAACTCACAGTGATGTCTTGCTAGGAGTGGTAGCTGCTTGACCAGCACAATGAGCCTTGCTAGGAGTGGCAACTGCTTGACCAACACAATGAGCCAATGCCCTGCTGTAATTACGACGTTGTCCAGTGTTTGTCATTCTGGGATGACATGACTGACAGTAGATAGGCCTTTGACACATAGCACATGCATCCATGATTCCAGGGAGTGGGGATAATACCCAAGTTGCATTTGCCCATATAGTGCCATTCCAAGGCAAATGTCCTAAATGCAGGATAACACCCTGACATCTAGAGGACAACTGCATTGTATGCTTATGCTAACCATTGCTAGATGTGCAGCGTCCATAATCACAGCTGCTCACTGTAGATCCAATAATGGGGAGTGCTGCCATCTGTGCAGAGAGGAACCCCTGGCTGAAGGCTCTGTAGTGCACAATAGCACTACCACCATATACTTCAGAAGCAGACATGTGGGCCATAGCACAGGTATAGACCACTCCAAGTGGTGGTGTCCCCACATACATAGAGGCCCCTCACATGTACTGACCGGTACTCCCACAAAATGCATCACAGATGAGTCAGGTGTAGGCACAGTGTCAAATGCTGCATTCTAGGATGTAAACCTCAGACACCACCATGCTCTCTGACCACCAACACACATCCATACATGCTATAGGACATAAGTGTACACCACCATGTGACCCTTGACCAGTTGACTGTACCAAGCTCTACATCAACTGTGGAGAGCACACATGTACTGACACAGTTGCATCATGTGTTATGCAATGCAATGATACCACTGTCTGTAACCAGGTCAGCTGTACACATACCAGGGGGCCTTCGGTTATTTACAGCATTAGCAGATGACTGTTGCTGTACTCCAGTAAACACCCTCATGTTTGGATATGACATACATGTACCTGCCCTGGATATGCACATGCCACACACACACAACATACATGAATAGCATAACTGTTATTGTCCTTTGTGCAGACAGGTGGCTACAGCCATTACACACATGCACATGGAATGTAGGTCCATGGCTGCTGAATGCTAACAGTACATAAGGTGTGATATAAATGTTGACAGAGGTAACATTCCCTCTGTACCGGTCCATGTGTCATGTATCTCATTACACATGTCCACCAATTGCAATGCCTACAAACATGCCCAAATGACAGGAGTGTAGGATCTACACACATGTACATGTAGTGGTGTGCATTCAGATACCATGCGTGTGCAGTTGCTGATGTATGCAGGTGACGTGTATCTTAGTACAGCATGCAGTTGCAATGCAGCCTCAACATTGCCAACTGTATATGGTGATATGCTGAATGTACAGAAAGATGTAACTCAGATATGGACAGATGTGTGGAAATAACTAAGTGGTGGGGCATCTTTGCAGATGGATGTTTGCTGAGGACAGATCACAGGTGTGTCACAAGTGGTCCTACAATAACCTGTGTAACCGGTAAGCAATGGTTTCATTAACTGAAGGGCATAACACACAACATAGACAGTGGTCAGGGTGACACCGAAGATATATCACTTGACACCTGTAACAGTTGAGACCTCCCATGTGCATATATCAGCAGTGCTGCCAAAGAAAGGATCTCTTGATAATGCCCTTGCCAGACATATTTCTGAATGTCCTACACATAATTTTAAATTCTGGATATTAGATCAATTACTACCCAATATTAGAGGTGGCCCTATTGAATTGCAATTAGAGCGCTTGGAACTATTATGGCAAATTAAATTGTTTTCCTACTGTTCACCTGGTTTGAACGACGTTTGTTCAATTATGCTTATTTTAAAATTACGGAGTTTAACTAGGTAGTCAACATTTTACACTTCTTTCAAGATTTTTCCATTTTATTTGTCAAAGTTTCAACATAGTTGATTATTGTGGAAAATTTTACAGAATTTATAGGACTATTTATTGATAATATTATTAGTAATTATAATAATAATATTATTTTTAAACTATTACGTACTTTATATATTTATATAAATTTTTGTAGGTTTCTTACTTCTTGGGTAATGTGAGGGAGAGTAGAATATTGCTGTTATAATGATTTTCTTGTCTAATGTTTTCTTTCATAATGATTTTGGTTTTTATATTTGAATTTATGAATGTATTTGATATATTTGAATCTGAGAGATTTATATTTAATATGTTTTTAAAAAATAAGTTATCTTAAAATGCATTTTTTTTGATGCTGTACCTTTTAAGCAGAATTGAACAAGGGGCGAAATATCAGCTGACTTGAAAAAGTTATATTAACGGTGTGCTTTCACCTGTTTGATTCTCTGAAGAAGTTCGTACATTGTGCGCACGAAAAGCACTTAAGTGTATTTGGTGTACTTAAAATAAACAGTTTCTATGGACTTTCTAGGCTGCCTTTTGGTTTTACTAGCTTTAGTTTTCGTTTTTGGTAGCAGTCTGCCAAAGGAAGTGTCAGTACACTTTGTAATGCATGCAATACTGCTGTAAGTCTGTCATACATATCATGAGCTAGGCAGGTGTTTGATTCACAGTACTAGCATGTGTGGTTGTGTGTGTGTCCATATATGTAACGTATGGTGGGGAATACATCTCAGTTGTTACTCACTCTCCTGTACACTAGTGTAGACATTTTTACAGACTGCAATGTAGAAAGCAGGACATAGGCAGGGGTGTGTATCTCACACATGTGAGGTATCTGTATGTGCGTGACATAGGTGTATTCAATAGTGAATGCCACAGTGTGTGTGTGTGTGTGTGTGTGTGTGTGTGTGTGTGTGTGTGTGTGTGTGTGTGTGTGTGTGTGTGTGTGTGTGTGTGTGTATATGGCTGTCTGGTCCCTGGAATGAGGATGTATGTTACCATACTGAACTGATAAGACTCATCCCCTGATCCAGGCAATGCAATCTGCTATCCATGTTGATGTCCCCGATCTTAAGCCATACTGACTACCTGTACATGTGTATTCTCTGTGGCGCATTATGTAGGTGCACAGTACTGTAATGATGATTTGCACATAGGTGGGGGTCCTCACCTCAACAGTAGCAACTGTGTGTGAGTGTGTGTTACTGTGTCGGTGAATCCGTGAGTGTGTGGGTGTGTTACTGTGTCACTGAATACATGTGTGTCAATACCTGAGTGTGTGGGTGCAGTTGCGTGTTGGCATCCTGTCATGGGAACATGTATTACTGCTTCCCAATGAGGCATCACACCTCCCACTGGCCTCTATACTTGTAATCAGCTAGAACGTTCTCTTACCTCACCACTCCTTGTAACTGTAACTGTGATGTCACCCAGTATGGATGTCACGTCTGTAGCCACAGTAGCTTAATACACAGCTATCATGCTCTTGGATCAGTAGACGTGTTTGGAACATGGGACATTCTCACTATGATGTGGCAGCGACAAGGTGCATGCTGGTATATTCATACATACCTGTGAGTAGTCCGCATTGACATATGGAACACTAACTGCAAACACTGACATGCACCGGCACATGCAATTAGACCTGAAGGAGGAAAGCAGAACATCATGACCAACATGCAGTTACTGTTGTTACACAAGACACATAATGTTAACAGTACGAAAAGCATTGTGCACCTGCAGTACATGGTATGTCTGCTGCCTGTCAACAGTACTCAACAATTGTAAACTACACTTATCTTCCTAGTCTGTTCACCCTGTACATCAGACCATATGAGCATGTCCCTACACTGAATGTATGGATCATCATATGCACAGGGTGATAATGTTTGCCAGAGGCCTAGGCTGCACCATTGGATGACACCATGTGTGTGGGTTAGGGCCTTTGATATAATTGGGTGTGTGTGGATGTTATGCATGTCTGTGTTGCAGTGCCTTACATATGTTTTTGGTGTGTGCATGTATGTATGCACACAGTTCTGGCATGTATCTGGCCTACACAGGGGTATTATTGACAGCTGCTGACTGTACAGGCCAGGTTTTACAGTTCACGATGTCCGGCCATGGCCATGTGACCTGTGCCTTCCAGGAGTTGCATGGCCACTACCAGGCAGAGGTGCAGATTGGGTACTGTCTGATGACACTTGTCCACTGGAACCATGTCCCTGTTGGGACCATCCAGGGCCACATGCACATGGCCTGCTGTGTCGTGGCATGGACAGCACAGCACCAGCTGCACTGCTGCTGCTACCACCACTATGGGAGTGGACATTTGAGGTACTCATTCATGTAGACCTGAAACAGGTGATGTAGCAGGCCTACGTCCACATGCCCGATGCCTCACTCCCACCAGATGTTCCAACAAAGACAGCACACCCTCACAGATTGTCATGCCACAGTCAAGGACTCCAACCATGTCACCCATTGTCTATCCAAAGCTTCAGTAATCTGCTGTTGAGCATTTACCATTGCCAGGATGCTGTTGTTTAAAGAATGGACAGCAGCCCTCCGAAGCCTCTGATATTCTCTGTTGTGCCATTCAGCACATGTCTGTGCCTCCATTACAGCCTGAAACATGCATCTGGTGATACCAGCTGCTGCGCTCTGTCTTGCAGGGGCATGATGGCCAGAGGTCCTCCTACGAGCATCACTGGCCACATGCCTGTGTGGGGCATCACCAGTCAGTTGGCTGACACCGTGGTGTGCAGGCACACCTTCCAAAGCCCCCACTCTTTCCTGTTCCAAGCTACCACACACCAACTGTCCTTCCTCTATGGCCACTGGTGATGGGGTATGTGTAGGCATGGGAACTGTGTGTGGGGATGAGGAGGATATAAGTGGAATGGCAACCAGTGGCACAGACTCAGCCCCTGACAACCCTGCCTGTGCCTCAATCATATGTTCATCATCACTGCTAGAGTCTGTGGGGACACTAACATCAGATGGACCACAGGAGGGCAAAGCACCTACATCACCTGTGTGGGGCAGACAAGAACTGTACATTACAATCTATACAATAGACACACACACACACAGACACACACACACAGACACACTCACACACACACACACACACACACACACACACACACACACACACACACACACACACACACACACACACACAGACACACACGATATGGCACCCAACATGCATGTGATATGACAAAAGGCATGCAACATGCATGTGATACGGCAGATGACATGCAGTGCAGACGATAATAGTGATAGTTATACATCTCTGGGTTGCACACAACAGCATGCATGTGTCATAGCAGAAGGCAAGCAAATTACACAATCATAGTAGTAGTTAGCATATATCCCTGTGTTACACCATGTAGACCAGCACAGGTTAACAGTACACCTGCCTATGTGTGACATATGATCTTGACAATCACATGTAGTATGACATGTGATCTGCTGACATGTGCAATGACATGCATACATGTTTAACACAATGGTGTCCTGTCAAATATACAGTGGGGTAATGGTGTCCCAATGCAGTGTTGTCTGTCTGCCCTCCAGGTATACTGCACATATAACTGATGTGTAAGGCCATTGCAGGGAATCATGAGGCATCTCTATTGCTATACAGTGTGAGTAACAGACACAGTTCATAGCCATGACTCTGTTCAAATACAATACATATATACTGTGGAATGTGATCTACGTAACTGAGGTATATACACACTAAACCATGATGTGGAATGTGTGACACAGGTCACTGAAGGGTATACGGATGACATCCCTGCACATCTGCAAACATATTGCTGCTGCCTGGCAACTATGGCCAGACATGGCGAACATGTTGTGTCCCACATGACATCTGTGTACCACACACACACAAGGAGCAAGGATGGCATTGATGTCTGACACCAGCAAGGGGAATGTACTGTATCTGTGGGCTGATGTGGATACTGTACAGGTGACTGCTGTGATGTTGTGACACACTCAAGATGTTCAACACATCTTATGTGGTGGATTGATGTCACACCTACACAAGATGTGCACAGGCCTGTAGGATGTCTAGTGTTCCACATCTGCAATATAACCATTACACAAAGGCCATAGTTAGACCATGTGTAGCCACTGTATGACAGGGTGTACACACAAGCATATCACGTCTACTGTGTGTGTTGCTTCATGTCTCTGGCCATCCTCCATGGCCATGTGTGTACATGTGTTGGCCAAATTATTATGACGGGCATCTATTTCACATGTCTGTGTTGTCCCATATGACATACACCCATAGATGTCATATGCTCCACTGACGACAGGGTTATGCAGACAAAGGGTGGTATGTTTGGTATGTGGGATATGTTTTTCAATATAGTGAGGCAGTGTTGCAGCCAGGTCACTAGATGTCATGGATATGTCAAGATAGCACATCACATTGTGTGACATTCATAGCAGGGCTATGATCCACACCAGTGAATCCTGTGGGCTGGCCATACTCCAGCTCACTGTGTAGTACTGTTTGTATTCCCCACATGTGCAGTTCTGATCTGTAGTACATGTCCCTACAGTGAACAGCACCTCCACCATTGTATGCACAGCTGTGCACACATCTGGCAATGACAGTTTGTGAGGATTCATGTCGGTGATTCACATAGTTTGCAAGTGTTGCACATGGGTTACCATTGTGATGCATTGCAGGTCCGTACTGTATATTGTGACAGGACCATACATTATGTGTACATGTGGTACATAGCCACATATCAGATAGATCTGTGCATTAAGATGCTTGATAAATAATAACAGTCGTACCTACAATGGGCTGCTGTAGTAGCAGAACGCCAGTGGTACCTAAATAGGAGTAACACAGCAGTATGAGCATTATCCATGCCTGTATGATTTACAGGGTGCAATGTGCATGTTAACACATACACCAGTACAATAGACTATACTATGGTGTATGCACATGTGTGCATACACAGAGTAGCATACTATAGTATGTGGCAAATGTGTATACATGCCTTGTATATGATGTTACATTACATATTGTACAGTGACACATGCCACTATATGGAATATAGTTATTATAGGTGGAGTAGTGACTTACCAGACAACTCCAGGCTCGGTGGTTGAGAGACACCCACCTCCACAATATCGGCTAAGGCTTGTGGATGTTGTTCTGCAGGTGTCCCCAGGCTGGCCAGTAGCTCCTCGGTAAGTGTGAGTTGGGGGCTGGGTTGGTGGTCCACCAGCTGTTGCACCCTGTTCCCTGGCGATTGCATTTGCATGCTGTTTCGCCCATCTGATGAGGTCTGTACAGTGTCTGCACACCTACTGTAATGTGCGATTGTGGCCACCCACATCATTAACCCTCCTGGAAGTTCCATCCACAGGGCATCCTGCTACTGTGCATCCTGTGGCACATGGCTGAACAGGATATCATAATTGTCATGTAGGTATGAGATGAGGACCTCATCCTCCAAGCGGGTATAAGGGGGTAGCCTTGCACGAGGCATACCTGGAAGACATAATGATGGAGACAGGTCACATTAACTCACAGAGACATACAGAGCTACAGCTGAACATACACGTGTATCACATTTATTACAATTAAATAGTTGTCTTTGCAAATCTACATGACACTGATACCACTGGCATGTTTGTGTCACACACATGTGACACTCAATGGTGAGTGGATATTATCACCCTATATGTGTGTGTGTCACCTGATTACATTGCTCATACTCCATGTGGATGCTGTCTTGATGTGGGCATTTCTGTCTGCCTGTACTGGTGCTCCTACCTATCAGCACATGGCTGGATGTGTCCACATTAATGCAGTCGACCTTGATGCTGTCTATATGTCACATATAAAGACTTACACTGCCTTAATGGACATGACCTTTGACCCTGAAGACTTGCTCATGGAAGGTTTTCCATGTATGTGTTCTGCCATATACATCTACATGGCACTGTACAGCAATTCAACATCCTGCCATGTATCACCTGTGTTGCACATGTGATACACATGGGACACTGGCTAGCCAGATGGTATTTGCAGGGATGGATATCAACTATAGTATGTACAGTCAAAGTAAACTAGTAGGCTATATGCTCTGGGCCATATATGAATCTAGGATGAAAGATTACCTAGCTGTAGCCAACAGGCGGGTCTCTGGGGCCAGGTGGTGCAGTGCCACATAACTGATCCACAGGGTTAATGATACATTTTCCATGCAGTCATCACACCATGTCTGAGAGGGGGCTGATGTGCAGCTTTGCTGGACAGGAATGCATAGTATGGCAGGACTATGTAAAGTGTATGGGACAAGGATCTGTCCAGCATGTGGTGATTCTAGTACTAGGAAGGTGGATGTCCATGAAGTAGGTGTTTGAGATCAGGATGTGTACGTGTTCATAGGTTCATAGGTTCATAGGTTCATAGGTTCATAGGTTAGTACTAGGTTAACTGCCCTTGCAAGCCATTTTAAGCCTAGCCAATTACCCCTTGTGAGATTCAAACCCTGCACCTTGTGTTTGTAAGGCAAACACCTTAACCATTAGGCCACCCTCCCGTGTAACATGTCCAACATCACTGGGTTGGACATGGATTTATTCAGGGTGTGCATCATGCTACATAGAGGAGATGGGGAATGGGAAGGCTGGTGTAGTCCATCTGTACATTGCCAATACCCCTTAAAGGAAATATGTGATCTGATATGGGTCACTTGAGTGTTGTGTATGGCTGGACAATGATCTCAATATTCATGGATGGCACCCTGTCATGATTAGGGTTGCCACATATGACTACCTGACAGGTGTGGTGACATAACTATTACATGAAAGACAACTGCCCAGCTGCATCCCTTACACCCAGTGTCCATTATGTTGACTACTGCCTAGGTGGTAGTTCATGGGTACGGGGTTATTAACATAGGGGTGACAATGCAATATGCAGCTGTCAGATTGTGGCCATATGTCACACACCTCACCCACAAAGCCCCTTCTGTATGTTGTCCACAACACTCTGAGTCAGCTATTGCTCCTAGGTCATAATTATTCGCATACTTCAATAGGTAGATGCCTTCTATTAGTCTGTGTGGTATGGACTACAATGAGGGGGAGTACAATTAATTAACCCTGTCTTACTGTAGCTGGCACTGGTGTGATGTGCATGTATTATTCAGACACCTTCTGTATTGTTGGGTTCTGCCAGCAGTCTGGTTGCAAAACACTCCTGTGACATAGGAATATACATCTAGTATACTGGGTGTAGGTGGAACACAGTATGGGTGATGATGTCCTATGACCTGGCAAATTTATGATATGCAGTGTGAAATCAACCTTACTGTAATCTACATCTGTACTGCTGACATCAAATAATTTGATCAAGGTTCATGGCCTTTAAGACCAGACTCAGCAGGGTAGTAGTGCAGTATGTCCCATTATCAGTGGTGTTTCCCCCTTTGTGGGTTGTGATACCTGTTGGTGTGCACCATTAAGTGTGTACACAGCCTGACATGAAGCTATGTTTTACATGATGTGTATGTGGAGAGCAACTTGTTTTGCCATATGTGTATGATACAACCTGGGATGTGGACAGGTCCCATGTAGCCTGAGTGCAGCTTGTACCTGCATAGTTGTGGGTACAGGGGCTCTGTAGTGTACATGGATATATGATTGTATACCTGCTGGTGGGGGGTCAGTGTGTTTATGTTATCCAAGACCCTATCTGGATTGCTTATTCATGCTCAGCTCTTGTTCAGAACTTGTAAGCACTACGTAAGTTATTAATTACCATAGCACTCAATCTTCCTCATTACATAGAGGTAAACAGGTTTTGTACATACTGTTCTCACTTGCTTAGAGTAAAATAGCTCTTGTACTCACTTTCCTCACTTATCTAGGGGAAATTAGTTTTATATTCAGGCATGTCCAAGTGTCAGCTGCCAGTGTTCTCTCCTGTCTATCTGATGTATCTGGACATCTTGAGGCAATGTAGACATTGCCTCATGTACACAGACAACCCTTTCTGCCTACCACCCAACACTACAACCTGTGAGAGATGCACTTATCTAGCCAAACCGGAGGTAAAGCTCTCTCCAACCAAGACTGACCCTGACAGTCATGTGGAGAAGGTAAACATTCGCACCACATCACACTCATCACATAGTCTCACTGAATCTACCCCACCATTAACTGGGAAAACTACTCGAGTACCAACTCATTAGCTCAATACTTTCTGGAATTTATAAACATCAATGCCCTGGATCAACTTATCCACACACCCACCAGGAGCAACAATATCCTAGACCTAGGCATTACCAATATGAGTGACCGATATTCCACACCTGAAGTCAACTCCTCGTTGGTTCGATCTGAAAATAAGCTAAACACCCTTGATATCCACATCCTGCCCCCACTCCCCATTAAGGGAACCACAGTATAATATGTCTACAAAGTTAACTTCATGCTTCTTAAGACAGCCGAGGTGAACTTCATGACACCCATGCAGATGGACAATACAGTTACAACTGCTGAATCCTACACAAATGCACTCTATCAGCACTTTCACGAGTGCATGGATTGTGCTATCCCAAACAGAACCAAGACGCTATACTCCTAATTAAGGAATCCAATCTGTTGGTCCCATGCCATAAACAAACTGTACAACAGAAGAAAGACACTGTTGCAAAATACAGTACAATCCCATGCATGGAGGAGCTCCTTGGTCAGCCTCAGTAAGAAGGTGAGATCCCTTATAAGATCCTCCAAAGCTAGCTATGGAAATAAAACTGCCACTAATTCCAATGACAACCACAAAGCATTCTATAGCTATGTCAAATATCTTGATGTCAACACCCAGATCTGCTCTGAGTTACAGCACAAAGGCACGAACATTACAGAACCAACTGATATTGCCAACATCCTGGCAGATAGGTTCAGTGCTACCTTTCCCCCTTCTCACCCCCTGAAGGGCCTATATCTATACAGGAAGAGTGCAGTGTCTCTGTAATCACAACTATGCAGGTAAAAGCTGCACACTCTAAAGCCAATATCACAGTATCCATGGGACCGGACAACATCCCAGGCTGCGTTTTACATGAACTTCAGAATGTACTGGCTCCCCACCTATGCACCATGTTCAATAATAGCCTTGCATCGGGCTTTGTGTCCCCTGAATGGCACATAGCAACAGTTATCCCACTCCACAAAGGTGGCGCCACAATGTACCATGGGACCTATTGCCCTATAGGCCTGACTAGCCTGGTATGCAAGGCTATGGAGCACATCATCATGGATCTCAGTCACTGAGACATTGGGTACCTCTAAACATTTGACCCCTCCCAGTTTGGCTTTGTTAAGGGCAAACCATGCCTCCTAAACCTGGTGGACTTCTTAGAGACAGTTACCAAGGCATTAGATGAGGGTAAGGACATCCACACAGCCTACCTTGATCTCTCAAAGGCATTCAACACCATTCTCCATTCTGGTATTATTGACATACCCATCCACCTAAACATTAACCCCTACGTCATGTGATGGCTTGCAAAGCGGCTCACGGACAGAACCCACACAGTGGGAGTTGCATACCCTAAGTTTGACTGTATACCATTTACAAGTGGCGTCCCCCAGGGCTCAGTCATAGGACCCATCATGTTCTGTATATACTTCTCTGATGTACAGGCAAGCACAGGAGGGCTTTGGCTGAAAAGGTTTGCAGATGACTGCCAACCAGGGGCCATAATTGTTTCCCCAGCTGATACAGACACCCTCCGGAAGGGTCGCACTGAGATGGATACCTGGTGTCAATATCATGGCCTCAGGCTTAATGCCAAAAAGTGCATAGTCATCCCCTATGGATATAACTAATTACCCGTGGACTACCACATAGGTGCTAGTGCCCTACATACAGAAAAGGTAATAAGAGATCTGGGAACCCCAGTAGATAGCAATCTCTCCTTCGATACCCATAATGACAAGGTGGTTAGAATATCCTTCTACGTGCCCCCACCTAATCTCTAATGGGTTTGCATCCAGAACAAAGGAGGCCATTGTGCCTCTCTACTCATGAACTATTAGACCCATTAAAGGATACAACACCCCATTTGGGATGTACCTTAGAAAACAACTGCAACAGCTTGGAAGACCACAACAGTACCCCCACCAAGAGGATTACTGACTTCAAACAGATGACCATTGCAGCCCAAACTAAGAATCTCCAGCTGTAGTCGGTTGCATACCACATACTCACAGGTGATCTCTGCTTGACATACAAGGCCCATGTCCAATCCAGTATTGCTGGATATGCTCCACCTAAACAGAAGCCCCTGAGAGCCACATGCTCTAGGGATATACACCTAACCACAACGATGACTAGGACATGCTGGACGAATAGATTCCTGACCCGGAGACTCCCCATGCTTTGGAACATGATTTCAATGTACATCAGGCAGGCCCCTCACTAGCACTCCTCAAGGGAAACCTTGACGGGTGGATGGGAGACAGACATGTTCCCCGGGCATCACTGCAGTGGCTCTGCTGGACAGAGGCACAGGGAACTAACCTAAGGTGGTGGCGGAAGCCAACACACTCTAGCTAGGCTTATAAATACCCTTGGGCAGACAGCCGAGTACCTACCTCTGCACTTATTACATGTCTTATGTGCATGGATATTTAACTAGCTCTTCCATTATACTTTGCTATCATGCTGATAAACTGTCGGGTGACTACAAGTCATATGTATCCTGTTATTGTGTATTGTAAATGCCAATAGACATAACTAATGTTTGCCTAACATAACAGCAATGCTATGTAACTTGTAATACATATCTGCTTACAATACTGTACATTACACTGTTATTGGCACAATATCCCACAATGCAAATCATAATTGCACAGTGGGCCAACCTTCGACATGTTATTCTCAGTAGTACACCCATACATATGCCTACTGTTACAATATATCAACATATACTATCCCCTGTTATAGCACATACTTGTTGGACCAGTCCTACCACTGACAGTGGCTGGTGAGGAATATTTGGGTTCAAAGCCCTTATATAGCATCCCTTGTGGTGTATGTGGTGTTTGCCTTGTGCCCTACAGCAGTACACACATAAATACTACAAGCGTTACTATGCTCAACAATACATCACTACAAGATAACTGTTTCCACTATATGGATTGCGTACACTTTAAATATTACAGAACAGGTACTACATACACAGACATACTGAGTGTTCTACATACCTTATTAGTAACCCGAGGTGTCGCTGACTGTTAATTCAATCCTTTTCAGTTTGTGTTTCAATCTTCTTTGTAACGTTCTGCTGGTATATACAGATGGTTTGAATGTGTGATAAGCCCACTTGTATAGTTAAATATCAGTAACATCTGCTATCCTGACCACCAATTGGTGTTCCAAAGTAGTTAATTAGATGCACATCAGCTGTGCAGCTACTCCATTAGCCAATACCATGGTGACAGTGGTGTATAATTGAGTACTCCACTTGGGCGTTGTCCGTTTGCCTTATTTTCGAGGAAGACGGCCTGGATGTGTTGTTTGTGATGTATTTCAACAGCTATATGGAGACAGACATAGATATATTAGCTTCATGACTCCCGTGGATTGTGTGTAATGGCTAGATGATGTTGTTCTACATATGAGTACAGCTGTTATATTTCAGAACATTGCTACTTATGCAGAGTTTGTTTGTAGCTCATATTTCTGCAGATGTTTCAGTCTGGCAAGGATGTTTGGGCAGCTGAAGGCTGTATGGTTATGCATGAACTGTTAGGTGGTTTACAGTGTGCTCACCGGACATCCTAGGTTTTTTGTACATGTGTATCATACTGTGCTGTTAATCAGTAATTGGTAACACTTCCCGGTGTACACACAACCCTCTGAAACGGGATTAGTGCAAACAAACCCTGTAACATCAGCAGCTGTTCCATTGTATAACAGCAACTATTTCACATAGGGCCATGTTAGTGTGTCTCTGAGAAGGTAAGTTAAGGCTTCTGCAGATGTCGTACAGTGAGTGAATGACTTGTGATGTTATTACAGTTTGTATTGTAATTTGTTTGGGTGTGGGGGTGATGTTGGTGGGTGTACATAGCATATGCAGGTGTGTTGCAACTGCTTTTATACATAATCGATATGTGCGTGTGGGTTCCTTCCCTATTTGAACACCTATCCTTTAGTAGACTAATACTATGGTAATTGCAGGCTGATTCATTAAGGCACTGTTAATTGGTTCCTGTATAGCATGCAGGTGATGTTAGTCCTTGATTCCTTTCGGCAATACATCGGAATGTAATAAAGTGTTGCTACATGAAAGCTGTGTATTTCTGTCATAGGTATTTGCAGTCATTGGAGTTGTGTTGGTGACTGACCCTCTTTGGCTAGGGTTGCCACCTTTTCAAATGGCCATAGTGGGACATTTTCGGGACACACATCAGATTTTACAGGCCGACAGAAACCCACAGTCATTACAAGGGCTAGAACTTCCCTTATTTATGCCTAAATATAAGCTTATTCTTGTAGCAGTTTAGTTGCTTATCCTGTTTCTTGTAACATGTAGGTATTTTAGATACAGAAAGAACTACTGTATGCAACTGTTACATTACATATGGGACATAATTATGTCCTACAATCTCAGGACATTTGCCACATTTAATATTTTAGGTCTGGACACAAACACCCAAAGAGGGACTGTCACTCACAAAGTGGGACAGGTGGTAACCCTATCACTGGCTCATGTCCATAGCACATATTTGTAATAGTGTATAGGCATATACTCTCCATATCCTTTGTTCATAAAGTTTGGTCGTGGCAGAATGTGTGACTGCTATGGTCCATGTTATACTCATATATGAACACTTCAACCACTATATACGGGATACCTATGGAATCCCGAAACCGCACAATTCCGACGCACACAGTACCGGGCCCAGAGTCCCATTCCCCACATTACCGACAGTGACAGTAACTCACGAAAGTAACACAAACATGGAACACACACACGCAAACACAGACACACTGCAACCTACCACATCCAAATAAACCATCCTACACTACATATGAGCAGGTGGGCAGGGCCCCCTACACCCCCCATGTGGGTGTCTGTGCCCCCCACACACCCCACTTTAATATTCTACCTCCTAGATTGGACAAATAGATGCACAAAGCAAACCCACACCCACACATTACAGTCCCCCAGGAACACACACCACACTCAGAACACACACTTACACACACTACAGCCCTCAGAAATGCACTTACATACAGTAACCTACCTGAACCGCAACACCAGAAGCACTGACTAAATGTCCCTTAACATCGGGATTTTAAAACTCGCGCTTCTGGTGTTTCACTACTGTGGTCTTTCGGACTTTAAGCCTTCTTGATTAAGCACGTCGGTATGTCAAGCAGTCGGTATTTGGTAGGTATCCCATTTATATGTACCTCTATGATTATGTAGATGTTGTTAACTTATCTATACATCTACATATATATATATGTATATCCCCATATATTGACATATCTCTCTCTCTCTCTCTCTCTCTCTCTCTCTCTATATATATATATATATATGTTGATTTATATATGTATATATATATATATATATATATGTGTGTGTGTATATATATATATATATATATATATATATATATATATATATATATATATATATATATATATAAATAGCATACACCTTTCATTGGGTACATGCTGGTTTGTCTTATTTCTACACATTCCTACCTTTTGTGTTTTAACCTGTCAGTATACACAACTGTTGTCGGTATATCTCAGGTAGCTTAGTGGTAGGTTATTGTGAAGATTGTGTACGTGGTTGTGTGTTCTAATCCTGGCAGTGGTAATTTTACCTCTCAGAGCAGGCACTGGTAGTGCAAGGGTGATTAACGCACATTTCAGTGGTTGTGTGTTCCTAATGTTTATTATTCTGCGGAATACTACGTATATATGCAAACTGTGGTTAAGGTATATTATGTAACATGTAAATCATCTCTGACTTTACTGGGATTTGAACCAGGACTGCACATATATTATGCAAATGTGGTAGCCATACACTATTGACATTGATGTTCCTTCGGCCTATTTCCTATATCCATGAATCCTATGTGTAAGCTTGGCTACACAACAGGAGGAGCCACCCACACCCAGTGAGCTTCTCGAAATACTGACATGACACATGAATTGAGAGACTATACATTAACATCCTAACTACATTTGGCATAGCCCCTCACTGACACACTTCAGGGGAAACCTTGATGTGTGACTGGCCAACAGTAGATACAACCCTGGGATCATGTGTCCCAGAAACATTCAGCCAGGGTGTGGGGGGAGCCACTCCAGTTCTACAGCTGCATGACCTGTTGGGGAAATTGAATGCTGTTGGTTTGTCATGTTAACATGCCCTTTTGAGATCACTATGTGCTCCTATCACCCTACAGCACACCAGTCTTCAACAGCTTCCAGCAACTCTGCCTGGAATCATTTCATTGGCTATGCTTGACAGAGGCTCAGTTACTTCATCAATGGTGCAGGTAAAGCCACCCCACTGTAGCTATGCTTCTAAATGCCCTTGGGCAGATAGCCTATTACCTATCTGTGAACCTCTACAGTGCAGGCCATCTCCAACATCATATGTGATTATACAGAGTTTTCTGATCACAATATACAGTGTACATTCACCATGTAGTCAGACAACAGTTAAGTACAGCAATAGCATACAGACTACTGATACATAATCACACCAAAGGCCTATCTTGGAAGCTAGTGGATATGTATAGGCTTTAGGCTTTGTATTGTTTACCAGTAGGTTACCTACAGGACAGATGGGACACAAGCACAGATGGGATACATGCCTGTAACAATGCCATACAAACTTGCATGTGTCAGCCTAAGGCTTTGGAATGCTGGCCAAGGCTACTGGCGTACCCATGGTGCCATTTTTAGGCAGGTCTCAGTGGTGGATTTCACCTCCATGAACTGCACAATAGCGGAACCAATGAGGGTTAGACGACTCAACACCAGGGGTAGTACTCACAACATGCACGCATTCACACCACCGCTCAGTATGGACAACATCTACATCTGTTCTGTGACTGGGACCTGTATAAGGCTCCCGTGAGCACACCGGCACTACCAGACTACAACCCATAACACACATTTCAGCCACTGTACGTGGACTGGCACAGACATGGAGGGGGTGTATCCATATTCATCGGGGATACCTACACCTCCAAATTAGTGGGGCAGCATGATACCTCTGTGATCTTCCATTTGCAGCTAACATCAGCCACGACTGCAATGCAAACTGTGAGTTGCTACAGATAACCTTGCATGACACAGGAGCACCACTACAACTATCTTGAGACAGTGGTAAACATGACAGTCCTACCAGACACCCTGTTAATGATCACTGTCAGCTACCCTACACTTAACTGGATAACCTACTCGAGTATTCACTTCCAGGTCCAGCACTTCCTGGGATTTATCACCTCATATGGCCTGTATCAGTTGGTAGATGGACTAATGAGAGGTGAAAACATACTAGAAGTGGTGATCACTGACATGTGCAACAGGTGCACTATAGCAGAGGTAAACCAGTCACTGTTTAGATCTGACCATGAACTATTCACTGATGATTTCTACTCTCAACCATCTCCCCCACCCAAGGAATGCACAGTGAATACCTTTCTTACAGCTAAAGCCACAGTACTAATGACAGAGGTGGGAGGGTTCCCAGACCCCATGCTCAGGGATGACACTGCTCAAGATACAGACAGATTTATGAATGCACTGTATAAGCACCTACAAAGATGTATGGGTTGTGCCATCAATGTCAAACCAGGACTAGCTACTCCTACACAAGGACACCAGTCTTCTGAACTCATGCATTATACAGGCTATACAACAGAAGTAGTACAGTAGTCCAGAACAACAGCAAATCCCAAGACATGCAGACGTCCGTGACCAGTATTAGCAAGATACTTATATTACTCATGTAATCATCCAAGGCTTACATCCACAGGTAAATAGGCATGGATTCGGAATATGACCACAAAGGCTTCTTTGGATGTGTCAAGGATGTAAGCAGTAACTCACAGATTTGCACTGTCCTGGTGCAATATTGCACTGAATATACTGACCCTACTGATATCACCAATAGATTTGATGATACATTCGGAGCAAGCTTCACCCCCTACTGTGCCAACAATAATACCCAAAACATACAGTATCCCAGACATCTGTGACATACAGGTGGTAATGGCCCTTTCAAATGGCATGAAAGAGTGTTAATGGAGGCAGATGGTGTCCCAGACTGCATCCTGCAGTCACTACAAGACAAAGTGGCCCCCCACCTAATATAGCAATTCAACATCAGCCTCTACACAAGCTACATGGCTATTCAGTGGGACATGGCAGCAGCTATTACACTCCATGAAGGTGGTGACACAATTGAACATGGTAACTACCACCCCATAGGCCTGAGTAGCTTGATCTGCACGGCTATGGAGCGCATCCTCATGGCACTCATGAACATAGACAATGGTAACCTCCAGACACTTGACCCAATCCAGGTCTCCTTGATTGGGTGCTGATCATGCCTACTGAACCAGTTTGACATCTTACAGCCACCTAGACTTTAGGTGTGGGGTGTGGTAGTTCACACATACTACATGGACCTCTCCAAGGGTTTTGACACCATTCCCCACTCAGGTATTATTTCTACACTCACCAGCCAGTACATACACCCATACATCACAGGTTGGTTTGCCAACAGGCTTACACACAGAACCCTCATGGAAATCCTAGCAGCCTCCAGATCCAACTCTTGACCAGTCACAACTGGTGTCCCACAGGTCTCAGTCCTGGGATACCTACTGTTTGCCATATACTTCTCAGAGGTACGGGCTAACACATGTGGACTACAGTGGGCCGTGTTTGGTAATTACTGCAGACTGAGGGCCATAACTGACAGTCCAGCTGTCACAGATGTCCGTAAAGGGGCCTCACATAGACCAACAAAGGGTGTCAGAGTGATGGCCTCCAGTTAAAAACTACATACTGCATGGTCATTCCATTTTGGGAAACTACAAACACACATATTAACACATGAGTGGCAGACAGTATAATTCAAATGACGTAATGGGTCCTTTGACAGTCATATGTGTGAAGTAGTTAGGACATCCATCTATGTAGGCCATCTGATTACTTAAGGGTTCACATCTAAACAAACTTAGGTTATTGAGCCCCTTTACTCATCAGTTATCAATTGCATCATTGAGTATGATAACCCATTTTGGATGTACCTCAGAAGACAAATCTGACAGCTGGAAGGGCCATGAATGTACCTCGCATAGAGGGATAATGCCCTCAGACATGTGTCCTATGCTGCCAGACTGCATAAACTCATGCATTACTCAGTGGCATCTCGTTTACTCAGGGATGATATTTGCCGGCCAACAAAGCTGTGTCCAAGCCAGGCTTAATGGATAAGCTCCACTTACGGGCATCCATGTCACAGTGAGCCACAAACTGTAATGAGCTACACCTTGCCACAGCCATAACTGGAAGATGCTGGAGTGACAGATTCCTGTCACAGGTACTCCCCATTATTTGGAACTGCATCCCTGATTACATTATACGAAACCCCTCACTAACACTCCAGGGAATCCTTGCAGAGTGGGTGGGGAACAGTGGATACACCCCAGGGATCCTGCAATTGGCTCTGGTCCAGAGAGGGGCAGTTAGTTAATCAATGGGGTGGCAACAGCAGACACTTTTTGGCGATGCTTATGACTGGCCTCGGGCAGTTAGGCATGTACCTACCTATGTATCTATGAACCTATACATACAGTATGGACACATGCTGATAGCTTAATTTACTGTTCAGGTATTGACTTACCTTGTGCCAATGGCAGTTGTGTGTACAATAATTGAGGACTGCCTATGTAGGATGCACACTGTAGACCACCTATTCATGACAATTTACAGGTGGTTGTGTGTGTGTGTGTGCCATCCATGTTAGCTGTGTGTGCAGGTGGAGAAGGGTGTCAGTCCATAGGTGCCTACACTGTCAGTGTGTGTGCTATACATTCCCTCTTTGCCAAGGCATGGGCATATTGGGCACACCTCCATCTGCCTAATGGGGCTGGCACAGGGTGTTCATGTTCTGAGTCCCTCTGTGCCTGTGGGGCCCTTGGCAATGGTGGTGGGCTGTGAGGGCCTTCACCATTCTGTCCCTGCTGCAGCTGTTTCTTCAGGATCATATTGTGTAGCATAGCACATACTATGAATATGTGGGCACATGTGCCTGGAGAGTACTGCAAGGCCCCACCAGATATGTCCAAGCAACGGAACCATGATTTCAGCATACCAAACATGCACAATATGATAATTTTGGTTTCTGTGTGTGCCTCATTATGGCGTTCTTGCATGGCCGTGTGTGCATTTCTAATGGGAGTCATCATCCACGGTTCCAGTGCATAGCCAGCATCCCCCACCAGGTGGCCATATGGGATGTCCCCCCTGGTAAATACCTGATACAACTGTGAGGCATGCCAGATGTGGGAGTCGTGATAGCTTCCAGGGCTGCCAGCACACACATCCATGATAATGCCCTGGGCATTGCACACGACCTTGCGGTTTATGTAGCACCTACCCTGCTCACCGGGTGGTGTCTTGATGTGTATGTGCGTGCAGTCTATTGCACCCAGTACCTCTGGGTAGTCTGCCACACGGTGGAAGAGATGCATATTGCTGGCCAACTCTTCCTGTGTTCGGGGGAAGTATATGTGCTCACTGGTATGTAGTAACATGGCATTCAGGAACTGGTGGAGTACCCTGGATGCTGATGCCTGTGAGATCCCCATGATATCCCCAGTTGGCCTTTGAAAGGTACCTGTGGCTAGTATTCTGAAGCTTACACATATCTTCATGTCCACTGGGATGAGTTCTCCTCTGTTATTTCTGGCTCTGAGGCATGACCAGCACAGCTCCACAAGTTGCTGTGTGGTGTCCCTGTCTACCCTGTAACACTCTACTATCTCCACATCATGTAGCCCCTGGTAGGTTACCCTGGGTCTGAACACTCTTCTCCTCCTCTGGTGCCTGAGATGGTTGTCAGCATCATCCTCCACACCACCATCAGTCTCCAACACATGCTGGTGAATCAAAGCTATGGCAGCCCCTAACATGTACATATTAAAAGTTCCCCGTCTGTATACACCAAAGGTGCAGAGTTTCTGGGAATACACAAGTGTGTGTGTGTGTGTGTGGGGGGGGGGGGGGCTTTCACACCTTATACTATTGTGCAATGGATGATGCTGGTGTAATTGGGTGTTTATGTACAATTCCAGCTGCAGGGTATCTTAATTATAGGTTTTACAGCAGGTACCACTATTGCGGGGCCTTTGGTGTTGACTTACGCTTGGCTGCCATGATTCATCTATTGCCCTTTACTTCAATTTTCAACCCAATTCCCCTCCCATTGTCAGGCATGTATCCAGCTGCCTGCTTTCTTGTTTTGTACTTTCCCGACCCAGGACTGTGTTGTGAAATGTGTTATGTAGCTGATCTACTGCAAGTTTGCTTTGTTCTGCTGTGACAGTTCTCTTTTCTTTGCAGTACGGCACCTCCCCTTTCCTGTTCTGCAGGTAGCTGCTAGCAGCCTTATTATCTGTTGTCAATGGCCCACTGTGGGTTCTTAGGTGTTAATTACTCATTTGTACTCCAATTACCATGCTGCAGCATTTCCTTATTGTCTTCCCGTATCCTCCCTGTTTCAGCTATGGTACATGCCACGCACAGCCATTTACTGGGAGTTTCAAGCACGTTTTCATCCACATTCACATGCGCTTTCGGTTGCCTTGTGTGCTCTCAGCTAAGCAAAGCTATGGCTACTTCCACACCCCTATCCTGCAGCTTTGCATAGCAACAAGAAACCCGGATTAGCAATCCTCTAATGTGCTTACAGCTACGGTGGCGCACCCCTCTCTTGATGTCATGTTTAGCTCCAGGCCACACCTCGGTGTTGGACCGCTACGCTGTGTGGTACATCCTTACGCTGATGGGGATTTTGAGATTCAGTATTACTTGACTCATTTGCATGGCATTGACTACTAATTCCTAGGTACCACGCAGAACACTGTCAGAGACCCTTAGCAACCCTTGCGCCGTGGTTGTGTGTAGCATGCGTGCCATTGACTATTATGGGGAATTCATGAATTGTGTTACATTGCGGTTTTATGACATCTAAATATATTTTCATTGTGATCCCATTTGCACACTGATGCACTGCAATTTTACTTTGTGTTAGTGTGGCCATGACATTAAATGTTATTTTTTATGTGTTGTGCATGTTGTTTTTTATGCCATTGGCTATTGGCATATATTAAAATTATAATATGTAAGTTTGGTCCACTTTCATGGCTCCAATTTTGGTTTAGATTTCTGCATGCTTACGCTACGCCTGCACCACTTCATGAATCACTATATACCTTCATTTGCATGCTACACTGCTGCGCATGGGGTAATTAGCATACATATGCCGGGAGCTGCACAGCTCTGGCATATGCTGGTAGTGCACATGGAAACAGCTCATACCTGAATCGCTCGGCGGCCATATTCTGCGTTAGATCACCAACGCTACTCCTGCACCTGGCGCAAGCTTCATGAATCCCAGGGTATATTTATTCGACAGTATTTGAGCTGAAAAACCTTTGGATTATATTTTAGTAATGCTTCTAAAACACAGAAGTGCAGTTTACACATACAATGAAATATTATGAGAAAGGCCTAAATGCTTCACCTGAGACATATACCCAGCCCCTTCTGGTTATGCTACCAGCAGCAGCAGCAGTGAAGCAACAGGAGACCTGCATGTTTTTCAGTGCCTTAAGCTTTCTGCCTGTCAGCATTTCAGTCTACAGCTATGTGACTACACAAGTAATTCACTTATTCCCATTACCTGCTTTATCATGTCCAAGGTTGCTAAAGGCAATCCTGAAAAATAATGAACATAAGGCAGAGCTACAGTCTTGAATGTGACTTATACCCATACACACACACACACACACACACACACACACACACACACACACACACACACACACACACACACACACACACACACACACACACACACACACACACACACATACACACATATACACACACACACACACACACACACACACACACACACACACACACACACACACACACACACACACACACACACACACACACACACACACACACACACACACACAGACGTATACACATACACATGCCAACACAAACAAAAATACTTATGCACTATTTAGAAGACCACCAATTCACATATCAGCATGTCATTTAGATGTGGAAAAAGCAAGATACTTCATCATAAGCCACAGGGACAATATACAGACTTCACACAGAAGGTATGACAGTCAGGAACCAAATCAGAGACTTAAGTGCTATCCTCTGCATCATTATGCCAGATCTCCAAAAAGAAATACTTATTACAAGGACAGAGTACTATAGCAATGCAGACAAGCAAATCATCTGTGAAAAATGTGCCAGGTATACTGGCAGCTACAGTATGGAAGAAAACACAGATTTACACCTTCCTTCTGCATCTTATCTTTCACACTGTATCACTCATGACCTGCACAAAAAATTGCCCAGCATAAAACATGAGTGTAGTGTACATGTACTACAGAATCACAAGGCATACAAAAGCAACTCACAATGAGTGCTTTTGTCAAATGGGGGTTCTTGTAGCAGTTTTGCATTAAATAATTACTTCTTGGGTATATTCAGTGTTGTTTTTCATTTCAGATTTTATTAAAAGATAGCTGTTTAAACTTCTTTTTTTCAATTGTGATTCACAGTGATGAAATCAAAATAAAACAAAATACACACAAAAAACAGTTTCATCCCTGTCTATCTTCAAGTGCAACTTAGATCTATTGATGGGAAACAGAAAATTTACCCCAGGACTGCCCCTGTACTACTAATGGATAGATGCAGCTCCTAAATGCTTTATCCCATGCATGGCCCCCTCAAATTATCTGTGGTATAGTCCCATCGAATCTTATTAGGGATAATATATAATTATCGACTACCGGATGGGTAAGGCCAGTCTATAACTAAATAAGATATGTTATTTCATGCACAAAAAAGGAAATTAGCTAGGCTTAAAATGGCTCACAAAGGCAGCTAACTTCATACTTCCTTATTCATAGGTTCATAGGTAGGTACTAGGCTATTGGCCCTAGGGCCTATATAAGCCTAGCCAAAAAGGTACCCTGGCTTTCACCACCCAAGAAAATTATTTTCCTGTGCCCCTGTCGAGCAGAGCCACAGAAGTGATCCCCAGGGTGAATTTCCTATTTCCCATTTAATCATCAAGATTTTTCTTGAAGAATGCTAATGAGGAGCTTTGTTTGATATAGCTAGGTAGTTTGTTCCAGAGTATGGGAAGTCTCTGGAACAGGAATCTATCCCTCCAGCATGTTCTGTTTATTGTAGTGACAAGGTTTATGTCCCTAGAGCATGTAGCTCGGAGAGATTGGGATTTCTTTAAGTGGAGCATGTCCAACAGCTCTGGGTTTGACATAGCTTTGTATGTTAGGCAGAGATCGCCTCTGAGTAGGTGATATGAGAAGGAGCAAAGCTGGATTTTTTTGAGATGGTCTGCGTAGGACATCTGTTTGAGGCCAGTAATCCTCTTTGTGAGGTATTTCTGCAGCCTTTCCAGTTGTTATATATGTCTTGTGAGGTACATACCAAAAGGGGGGTTGTACTCTATAATGGGTCTAATGTGTGACGAGTAGAGGGGAACAATGACCTCTTTTTTCCTGGATGAGAAACCTTTTTTGATGAGGTGTGCCATGTAGAAGGATTTACTGACTGCTGTGGCAATGTGATTATCAAAGGAGAGACTACTGTCCACCTGTGTCCCAAGGTGTCTTATCACACTTTCGGTGTTAATTAAACTACCGCCTATGTGGTAGTTCATGGGTACAGAGTTTTTACCAAAAGGGATGACAATGCACTTTTTAACATTGAGCTTGAGACCATGGCTTTGACACCAGGCATCTGTCTCAGTGAGGTCCTTTTGTAGGCTGTCCACATTGTAACAAGTTTCGATTATGGCTCCTAGTTTGCAGTCATCTGCAAACGTCATTAGCCAAAAACCTTCTGTGTTAGCCTGTTCTTCAGAGAAGTAGATACCAAACAGGAGATGACCCAGGACTGAACCCTGTGGTACTCCAATTGTCACTGGTCTGAAGTCGGATTTGGAGTCTGCTACTTTCACAGTGTGGGTTCTGTCAGTGAGCCAGTTGGCAACCCATCTTGTGAAATAAGGATTTATACCAATAAAAAATTGACCTCTGGTGTGAAACACCAGTCACCCATGTTGGTAATGACCAGGTCTAGGATATTGCTGCCCCTGGTGGGGGTGTGGATAAGCTGATCTAAGGCATTGGAATTTATGAACTCCAGAAAACGTTTTGCAAAAGAGTTGGTACATGAGTAGTTTTCCCAGTTAATGGTGGGGTAGTTGAAATCATCCATTATTAGGGTGTTAGGTTGTACCATAATATTTTACATTTTATCAAGAAATGAGGAGTGGGAATCCTGGGGCATGGTGCGGGATCTGTAGCAAGCTACAATTTGGATTGTAGTCTTGCCCAGAGTTAGTTGCACTTGGATAATCTCAGATGCATTATGCTGAGTAACTAGCCTGGAGTTGTGGATATCCTTAATGAATATGGACACGTCTCTGCCTTTAATGTTTTGGTCCAGATTAGAAGGCCAAAAGGTGTGGTATGAATTATAGCCTGGTAATGCAGGGGCGTTCTCTAGGGCCTTGAACCAGATCTCTGTCACTATACAGATGACGATGTTCTCCATTTTATGGAGTGCCTCGAGTGAGTGCATTTTGAGGTTTAGACTTCTAGCATTGAGTAGCATTACCCTCAGATTTTGCTTGCTGGTCCCTGTTACGGTGGAGAATTTGTCATTTGAGCTTTGCTTAAAATGGCACTATAGGGGTGGCAAGAACCTTAGTCAGTATCCGGAATCCCAAGGGCGACAGGTGCAGGCCATCTCTGCAAAGCACCGTGGTCTGTCGATCATGTCATCTCAGACAGACAGATACTGGATCCCTTTAGAATAACACCAGAAGCTTAGCTAATTGCTGAAGTCAATCATTTTGTCCTTGTACTGTGGTATCATTCTTAGTGATGGCAGGATGCTACTCAGGGCTAGGGTCATACCTGCCTGGGCTACAAGATCGAGAGCTCCTCCATGTCTCTTTTCATGTAGTCCAGGGAGGTACATCTCAGGTCATTCACACCAACATGGACAATGACAGAGTCATATTTGTACTTGTTGTGGAGTGACCTGAATGTGTGCATTATGTGACAGATCCTGGCACCTGACAGGCAGCTGATAGTAATTTTCTCCTTGTTTAGCCTGGTGAGTGGAACATCAGTGTGCCTGACTATAGAGTCACCTATGACTAGAGTGTTGGGTACGTTGTTATGCCTTATGGGCTGTGGTTGAGTGGCACACTGAGTTTGTGGGCTATGTGTCATTTGAGTTGTGCTGTGGGGTGGAGGTTTCTTGCATTTCTGCTTTGGAGGGCTCTGTTGCTTGGGCAAATTTTTATTGAGAGCCTCCATGAATGTAGATGTGTGTTTTGTGTTTGTGTGTGTGTTTTGGTGGTGTAGGTTTTGACGGACTATGTGATGAGTGTGGTGTGGTGCAAGTGTTTACCCTCTCCTCTTGACTGTCTAGTCCAGTCTTGGGTTAAGTGAACTTTGCTTCCAGTTTGGCTATATAAGTGCATCTCTCACAGGTTGTAGTGTTGGGTGATAGGAGGAGAGGGTTGTCTGTGTACGTGAGGCAATTGCTGCATTGCCCTAAGATGCCCAGATTCATCAGGTAGACAGGAGAAAACACCGTGAGCTGACCCATAGACATGCCTGTAATAACTTATGAAAACAAAGTTGCAGTCATTAATTTTAATACACATGTGTACAGTTCCACAAAAGTCCCCCAAAGTTACTGGACTGGAAGTCATTTTGGAAGCCGAGACGCTAGAGACTGATTGCTTTTATTAAAGTAGATTGTCTGTTTTTTTGTTGTGTTATTTTACTTTTTAAAATTAGTCTAACTAAGCACTTGGTCACCCAGTGAGATTAAAGCAATTATGACTTCTGATACCTCCTCCTATTGCAGGCAATGTAAAAACATGCAACTTCTATGTGATGCCAGTTGGATTACTAGACAAATCAGCCATTTAAAACAAAATGAGTGGCTGAGGTGTCTTGTCCCTGTTAATTATTTTGTTGATTGAAGTGGTTTTAAGAACTATGAGTAAAATGACTCAGTGATGGTACAAGATATTAAGTTCTGAATTTCAAAAAGCGTAATCCATAGAAAATTTTCTAATTCAGTGCTAATGTTTAAGGTATTATCTCCACAAATATCTGTCCATGGAAATTACTTGCACACTTTGTATGGAGTGAAAACAATGATTGCTCAGATTTGCAGTGTGCCATTTTAGGGAGGTTGTTGTTTTGTTGATGTATGACCATGGGTACTGGGGATGGACTTACCCTACATATTGGGGAGAACAAAGATACCTTTCAGTCTGATCAGTGCTATTTTGATGGATTGTGATTGTGAAAGAGAATGGATACCAAGCAATTTTTTGTATTTAATACATTGTTTTTTAACATAAGGAGCAGTCTGTAAGAGGATACCATTACAGAAGTAATAATATTAGGAAAAGCAAAGATTTTATGTACTGCCTACAGCATGCTGTTTGCTTCACTGCCGTCTCCCCCATTTTTTTCCAACACAGTAAGCAGTTTGTAAGGGGTTATGTCCATGGTTTAACAAGGGAAAAGCAAAGAATTACTGGTATCAAATAGTAAAACTCTTTCTTTTTTTTAAATGTAGTATTTGTGTAAGGCTTCTCCTTGTAAAACAATAATACAACTTCCTTCTCAAATATAACTATGTACTGCACGCTTCTTCTTTAATTAATACGCAGCTACCATGTAGCTCTCCCTGGAGTAATAATCCACTCAGACTGCAAGCTCTTTGTATATAAACAGAAAATATATAATTCAGGTTTATTCTTGCATACTTAACTCTCTCCAAGCAAGCCATTTCTTTCTTTGAAGAACCATAGTTCTCAGTGCATCCTGTTCTCAGTTTTGCAAAGACGTACAGTCTATTCTGACTGCTTTACTCTGGCAGCAATAAGCCCAATTGTTTACTGCATTGCTGTGACATTCAGACTTGGATTAAGAAACAAAGAGCATAATGCATAAAGCAAAATTACACCATCAGCAGTGGTGTGTATGGTTGGCCCAAGTTCAGAGACATCAGTAGCAAGGTCATCCAATGTTACCAAATATTACAGCCAGCATGTTATGCAGATGACTGTATAATGAGATGGAAATAAGTAACAGTATGAAAATTAGGCTAATGATGAATGCAAATGAGGGTACACACCATGGCAAAGCAATTCAGATATGTATACAAACTGCTGAATGAGGCACAACTGCCAGTGTTGCTGTATACCATTTAATCCTGTTGAACAGACACAAAGTCCATACTGCAATGCTAGGGGTACAGCAACATTGGTTGGAATGTACACATTGGATGCCATCTTCTCAGCCAGTATCCATGAAGGTGCACATTGTCACCCTCCATGCCACAGAAGGATCCAACTGTACCTAACATTCCATTACCTCAATGACATGCAAATAGTGGACTACTATTGTGTGGAAAAACATATTATACAGGAACTGGAACATATGTACCACAATCCATATGCAGGCATGTGAGTTGTCTGGAATACCAGTTCCTGTGGACACCAAACTGTGTGTAGCATTAACAATTCAAGTTGCTACAGGGACCTTCCAGCAACTAACTGGGAAACAGTGTGTGTACTCCAGGCATCTATGTCAAAGTCATTACACTGTTTTTTTTTTGTTTTTTTATGCCACGCTACAGCATGTGGAGGATCATTTGATGTTTTCATGTATCGTAGAGGACAAATGCAGTTCTACGAAATAGCACATTTCTTGGAGTTATACAGTGCCATTAACTGCACCCACATTGCCAGCATGACCCCCACCTAGGACACAGGTACAATGATATACCAACCATAGAAGATTTCTCTCCATCAACTGTCAGGTAATCTGCAATGCCTAGGGTATAATACACAATGTTTCAGTGCATCAATCAGCCAGTGCCTACAATTCCCACATATAGCACATGAAAGACTTGCATCAACAATTTATGTATGGTGATTTCCCTCAGGGACATCTCATTGGCAATGACAGATGAGTCCTAGAGCCATGACTCACCTATGAATCTCACAAACCATGGCAGAAAGTGCTTACAACTCTGCATTGTCACAGAACTTCACCATCATTGAATATGTGTTTGGAGTGATAAAGGCTCACTTCTGCTGCTTAGACACCTCTGATGACATGCTACAGTATGCTTCAGAAACCTGATGTAAGATATATACCATGAGCACAATGTTACACAACATTTTGGTATGCAGATAAGTACAGCAGGGTATAGCCATTGGATGAGAGGACATGCATGAGTAAACAGTGAAGGAGGTTCCTGGTGAAGATTTTATGGAAGACCTGGCTGTTGAGGATCACCATGTGAGGAGGAGGCAGGCAGAATAATCCACAATAATTGATAAGAGGCAGTTTCTAGTTCATAACTATCAGCTAGATTAGACATAGCAAACAGTAACAGTTATGCTACACAGTATATCAGAAACACAGTACCCCATAACAGGGTAATTAAAGTAAGGAACAGATGTTATCATTTGCGCACGTGGAAAGGGTCACAGTGAAAGAGGGTGAGGATAGACACAGTGTGTAGTGGGCTAATGATGTGAATGTATGTGTGTGTTTGTGTGCCATAACCAAATACTTATGTCAAGCCTGGAAGACTGTGCAGGGAAAGGGCAGTGTTTCTAGTGTGGAATCAGTGTTCAGAGGTGGGACCATGATGGTCAGCATGTATTTGGGTGGATACAGCCCTTGAATATGTTTCCACACTCAGCCTGCATTTCTGTGACAGGTCCATGGAGCCATTCAGAGGTACTTGTGCCGACCAAGCATGCCTCCATCCATGACGATATCCCCTCTGAGGAACGTCAGTGGCATAACTTGCAGCCCATGCACAGCACCAGTTAGCTCTGCTTTATCCTGTGCCATGATAACTGCCCTGCACATACATTGTATAATGGCCATGGAGACACTCAGTTTGGGTGTGGGGTAGAGCCCAAAGCATTGTTGACCACCAAAATGCTGCTTCATACTGCTGTCTTCATTCTCATTGGAGCCCCCAGTGCCCACTGTTGCCTGGGGTGGCAGGCAACGCAGAAGCACTTTCTGCTGCTCTATTTATTAGCTCCTGAACTTCTGTGGTTACCTGAGATTGAGGGGTGAGTTGCACAGCCAATGCGGCAATGTCAGTGGAAGATGTAGGTAATGTGCTGATTGTGATACCCATGCTTGACAGTGGCATTCTGGCCAATGACTGTGTCATATTTTGACTGCTGTTAATATCTGACTCAGCTCTTTGACATCCAGCATGTTTATTTTAATGGTGGAGAGCCCACATGCTAAAATCACTATGGAAATCAAATAGGTCAGAAACAGCCTAGTATACCAGTGCTACTTAGTGAAAATCCCACTTTCCAGTGATGCAACATCTGTACAATAGCACAGCATGCAAAGATTTTAAGTCCGTGTTCTTTGTGCAGAATCTGGTGGCAGCTGGAGTGTTGGAGTGCTTGTAGGCATGATATGACTATATTCAACATGTGAGAAATAGTGATTGTTGACATTTCCCAGTACATAATACCTATGTAAGAGCATACCTGTCACTCTCCTACTTTGGACACAATAGAAGAGTCTTCATGGGCTCTGTTCAAGCAGCTTTATTCTATACAAACACATCACTATATAGGTTTACTGACTTTAACTCAAGTAACTTATATACAAACTATCAACTGCAATCATGCATGCTCTCACTGTGGCTGCTCCTACAAAATGGCACTAGGGTGTGCACGTATCTGCAATTTATATGTGCATGTACAGCTTTGACAAGCTTCTTAAAGATACAGCACACTTCACTTGCAATCTGATCTACAATACCCATCTGGGAAATCATCTACAGACATCAGTGATGTTGGCTGAAGATCTGAACCTCTGTCCAGGCCTCCAGCAGGTATGGAGAGAGAGACCAATCAGGCTACACAGTGATGCCAGGAACTCTTGTATGTCTGTGAAGGTGTTCTGTGTAGGTGAACTCCTCACATTGTCATCCTCTCCCATGCAAGAGTAGTTGCCTTTTTGCTGGCATGGTGATACATGTCAATGACCTTATGGTGCACTTGTAGTGCAAATCTATCATGGCACCAATGGCATTTACATCTGCAAAAAGTTCATACCATGCATATTCGTGGAAGGTGCATTCATTCTTGTTGGTCATAAGAATTTTCCAGCTATGTTCATAGACTATCTGCAGCAACTTCTCCATATGTCTGTACTTCTTAAGGGCTATCACCACCTGTAAATTTGAACATATACATATGTTAAGTGATTGCCCACTGATATCAGCTGCATCCAGTGTATAGTCCCTCACCCCACTGTCCAAAGTGAGCACAGATTGCACAACACTTGAACCACCCAGAGTCATATATCAACTCCACATGTCACTGTTGGGAAGTAGCATCCTGTAGCTCATCACAAGTCTGCCTCCACCATATTGCACCATCAAGTATATACTAGATAACTCTACTATGGCAGTAAATGTTGATGGCAGTGCACCAGTACATGTGGACTGTATACTATGCCCCCACTCCATCCAACTTTACTATGCCCCAACTCCGTCCAACTTTTGTCTTCACTTTGCATGTTGATCGATACTGCTGTCTGCACCTGTACCCTATGTACTCCCTTTCTGTACTGGTTTGCAGTATGTGGTATCTATGTACCTGGCTACATACTATTGTTCCTCCAACCAAAATCTAAAGGTCAAACAGAAACATTTATAGCAACAACATGATCACTTTGCAGTTGTATCCCTTCTGGCCTTTTCAAGCATTCAGCACAATAGGATGATGGGGCCCTCTGCAAGGCATTCATGAGTATGACATATGTAACCACAGAGGTGCTTTCCAGCTTACTTGGAACAGCATAATGTCACTAAGTCAAATCACCAACAGTGAATGTTTTGTTTGCAGTATGCCATGGTCCATATAACTTGCATGTCTGGCCCAATTGCCTCTTCATTCCACAGAAGTACAACAGTCAATCTAGCATCCACCACTGCAGCACTCCATGTCCTCCCCACACAACTAGTTGCAGGTGGCTATGAAAGCCCCTTAAAAGAGACACACATTTAGGCAGTTAACCCCCCCCCCCACCGAGAAGGCTTGTGTTCCCTAACTCCATCATATATGACTCCATCATATATCAAATCTAGCTGAAATTTGTAATGCACTGTAAATTTATACTAGGAAGTTAAGTCACAAAACATGTAACTCCAGTCTGTCAGCAGTCAGATAGTGAGTAGCCTCCCCCTTGCACATCAACAGCCAAACAACACAAAGATTATTCAGATATCCTACCTGCAAATCACTGTCCATTATAAACTTACTGTAACAACAAAGTTCATCCTCTATGAAGTTTAATCTTCTGTCACCATTACTCTTATTTTGTACTCTATCAAAGCTCTGTGAACTATAATGGCCTCATCTGTTCTTTTCAGGTAACTTCATGGCTTGTAGCATTTCACATATGCTAGTAAAGTAATTAAGGGAAGCTGTTGGGTTTTGAATTGCATATTTTACACAATGTTTACCAGATCAAAACTGTACACCGAGGCTTTTTCCTGACAGGGCACACACATGGGTGACTGTGTAGTACATTGTGCATACTTAATCAGGTCACTGACCCCTTGCAGGCACATGGTTGGTTTAAGCAGTGCTGTTTTGGCCCATAGCTATGCTCCACTGCAATAATGGGAAGGTGTCAGCTGTATGGACTACATACCACCTGGTTAGTGTGTCTTTCACATCCCAAACATCACCTGGCATGTCATTCATCTATGCCCTGTTATATGGTGGCATCACACATTGTCAAACTGCTTTCTTTCCCACTGATGCATGTTATGTGATGCCTGCATTATGTGCTGATGTGAATTTTCCTCAAGACAGTAACCTGTGAAGTGGCCATGGCTTCCATGGGTGCTAATTATAGAAGGGCTCCCAGCTGGAGCAGAAAAGAGAAATAAATCTTTCTCCATATTTCCAGCATAGAGGCTTCTGGGAACATTTGCTGTGAACATCTAATGATAGTCCCCAGTGCCAGGCAGGTACTTGGCACTGTCTTTATAGGGCAATAATGGATGGTATGGGCATCACTTGCACAGTTGAGTATTGCAGGAATCACTATAGCAATCAGAAGCAGTACCACAATAATCTTCTTTGCCAATGGGAAGAGGAAGTTAGAGAAAATGCTCTTGAGTTTAGCACTCATGAGAGATGATTAGTACTGTTATTTAGTCTTAACTTGCCAGACAGATGCAGGATATTTATTAATGAACATTTTCCTTTACTTTTATGTTTTTTAGCTGCTGGAGAGATTTAAGAGAATAAGATGATATATCAAAGGAATCGGAAAGCTGTCCCGGTGTAGGGGTGCATATATACTGGTGATGTTGGAGCTGCATATATTTTAGATCCTTTCATAAGTGCATATTGTTAGGGTTGCTAATAATGTAAATCTTTCATACTGCTATTATATACCTCCTGACAAACATACACAAAATCTTCAGGCAGACATGCTGTCCCACTCATTCTACATCTGGGGAGCTCCAATGGAGCTGAGGTACTTGCTTGAATGTGGGTGTTCCACCTGCATTCCATGTATTATAACACTACATCACACCTGCACGTTTGTTATAGCCCTGCCATCCACACAGGCCACACTAGCCTGCATTATTTATGATTTGTCTTTTACATGCCTCCTGGCAGTGGCAGTTTTTGCTGGTATACCAAGAGTATGCCACAGAAAGACTGTACTGTATCATTTACTAGTGCAAGATATGCTATATTACATGCCCACTGGCCATATTTATGCCAAGGTTTTGTCACATGTGGATGGACTCTCTTGACATGGGTAACATGTTGTCATGCAGAATACTGCCTGGTAAACTGTCTGTACTTCCTTGTCTCTCTATTGACAGCAACACATGGCATCAGAGGTGTACCAGTCTAGCTACCTTGACCCGTGTGTCGCTCATTGTACCACATGCACTGTTCCTGTGATATGCACACAGGAGGGCTGCTTAGGCAGCACGCCATACTACACCTGATGGCACATTGTCTGAAATAGCATTCTGTGGCTTGGCATGTTATTGGATATATTGGCATTGCATCTTTACTAATATTTTACTTCCCCAAGTACTTTTATGGCAAACAATGGTACAAAGCATATGTACTGTATTATCAGCGGTTTCTCTCTGTTTATCCCTGTCTTTTTAATATTTAATTGTTATTTTTATTTTGCATCTCCCCATTTTTGTTACTATTTTATGCTGTTGCATGGCAGCTGTCACTTCACTATCAACATAGCCTACCGATAATTTCTAAGTTGACAGCTGCCTCCAGACTTGTCTCTCTGTAGGGACACATAAGTCATATAGAAAGAGGCAATCTGTAGGGTTCTCTGGTGGCCTGTAGTGACCTCTCTGTAGTGGAATTTGTATGTTGAATATCAGGAGAAGCCACTAGTGGGTCAAAGTCACCATGTTGCTAACCAAGAGTTCTAGGATATAGTAATAGTATTGCTGATACAGCAGCTTGATGCCTGGTTTTGGCCACCTGGACCATGTCCTTCTATGACTGGCAGAATTCCACTGTCCACCAGGCCAAGAAATCCTGGACATAGTCAGAAAGGCAGTCACAGAGATGACTAACCTCTAGCTTAGTGCAACAGTGGACAGTAGGACAGTCACCTGTGACCACATCCTGTCCTCAGTCATGGTCTCCTTTTTCCTTTTGTTTCACTTCCTTCTCCAGTTTATACCCTAGTTGTCCAACAACCAGCTGTCCTCCCTGTGTCTGTCTTTCTATCTCCCTTGTGTTCCCCCAGTTTGTGTCAGCAGCTTCTCCGTTGTTATTTGTGCTTTGTGTATGCTTATCTGTTCCTGCTACCATCCCTGCCCATTTTTCCTGTTCATACTTTCCCCTTGTTATCTTCCCCTCTTCTTCTTGGAAAAAATGAAAAACGGGCATTTGTGTGATATCAATCTATCTATCTATCTATCTATCTATCTATCTATCTATCTATCTATCTATCTATCTATCTATCTATCTATCTATTCATCTATCTATCTATCTATATATCTATTCATCTATCTATCTATCTATCTATCTATCTATCTATCTATCTATCTATCTAATCAATCAGCATATATGCATATATACTTTTACTTCCCCATCCCACTTATTTCATCCCCAATTACTAGAATAAATTAGTAGAGACTTAATAGGGCTCTCAGCCATGCTCATAATGACAGATTGTTGCATGCATGAACACACATCATCATGAACATGCTTCATATGCACACTACTGCCCTCATTAGGTCACATGACTGTTATTGTTGTGCAGTGTTGGTCATTATCTGCCTGTTGGCGTTTCACCAGCACATTCTCTAAATAGTTTAACTCTGTCCTGCATTGTTAATCACCTTCAGCCTACATTGCACTACTTTATTTGAACTGCTTTGCTGATACGTTGTCACGGAAGTGATGTTTCTGAATTCCAGCCTCAGTTTTCTTAATGTTTAGCTGTAATACTTAGTGTACTGTTCTGGTCTGATTGTAATAATCAGTTTATGCTTCCAGGTGTGCTGCTGGTTCCCCTGTTTTATTGAATTTTGCTTTAGTCGATGAACACTAAGGGTGGTTGTGATTGTCGAATGCCCAGATAGTTAAATGCTTGATATCTTGAAGTGCCATTTCTTTGAAACAGGTGAGTGGGGATTGGGAGGGGCCAGAGTGTCTACATGCATATCTGGGTGTTAGAGTTAGAGCAAAGGTTAGATAAAGGTATAGCTGTTGTGTGTTTGCGTGTCAGTGTGTGCATTTTAGAGTTAGGGTTGAGGTTAGGTAATGGGCTAGATTTCATGTTCATAGTGTGTGTGTTGGTGTGTGTTTGGGTGCCTGAGTGTGTGTTGTGTAGTGGCAGTGTTATACAAAGGAATTTTTAAAGGTACAGTGTGGGCTTAGGGTTGGGATGGAGGTAAGGATTAGGGTTAGTCACATTACTGAAGTGATGCGGTGGGGTGAAGCCTATCTTAAAAAAACCTTCCCGTAACACTGCCACTATTCAGATAAATTGGGAGCTAGTGTAATGGGGAAGTTTAGTGTAAAAATCAGAAAAGGAACTTGTTTTCCTTTGTTGATCTTTCACGGGTTTGTTATTTAGATAATTCGGCCTTATGTTTGCTCAATCTTATTTTGTCTGTGTGTTTTTTCAGCATTAAGTAAGTTCAATCATACATTAGGGAATTGTGCTGCTATGGTACAACACATATTTTTCTCCAGTACAATTGCAAAGTACTTCTCAGGCCTTCCCTTGCATATATATTATACCTGACTTTATTTCTTGCCATCTATCTACAAGAGTTATACCTCACATTTCTCTTTATGACTGCAGTATGTCTTTCATTACTCTCAATGTAAGTCATCCTCTGTTCACATTCTGTCTCATTAAATTCTGTAATACTCTGTCCAAGTTTGTTTGTATACTTATACCACATAGCTCACACTTCTCTGTAAGTAGAATCTATGATCATACTTAAATATGCTACTAATCCATGTAACCCCATACAAATTGCAGGAGGGGACATTACTGGGCACATTGTGGGTGCTGTGAAGAGCACTTTTGGCTGACATCAAAGATTAAAACAATACTAATTTCTTGAACTTTAATCGGACGTTGACTTAGGAATGGGGTTCATTCCCGTCATGGTATTAGAAACCAAAAAAACTTGGATAAATTAAAAAAAATAAGTAGCTATGATATTTAGTCCTCAGATCGCTGGACATATACACTGAACACTGCAAGTATACTGAAAGCAACATGGACTAAATATTTATTTTTACTGAAAGTAATATTGATTTGGTATGAGCACTATATTTGCAGTAGTCAGTCTGTTCTGTTCCCTGTATAACTGCAATATTTATTTCCATTTCTTACTGCATAAATGCAATATTAATTTAAGTGACCATGATAACAACATTCTTTATTGTTCTTTATAATACTATTAAGGACGTGATGCTTCTTATATGTAATAGACAGATACTATTGCTCTCTTATCTACTGTTATCTCCCTCCTTTGTGTTTGAACAATGCAGTTCGCAGCCTGTAAGTGGTAAACTCTTCCTGCTAAACTTATCTAACTGATAAAAGTCGGTACCTCCTTTTACTTGCTTTTATTATTACTTTCTTTTGTGATTACTGTGAACTTGTAAAAGTCTCACATTATCCATTTCTATTTTATTCAGTACAATAAAAATGAAAACTGGGGATTTATTCATTAACCCTTTTGTTATTTTTCACATATTATGATTGCTCACAACTCACTCTCATGAAAGTATGTGTGTTCACATCATGTATGTACTCAGGTAAATACGTTTATGCAATCTGAGGGTAGCAATGATGGGTTTAGACATGATGGGTTTTGTGGTATCATCGAGAAACCTTTGCACATGCAGAAATGTATGACCAGTTTACTTACTTTTGTGTTCATGCTCAAAGCTGACCTTGTGCAAATACAGCTACACCATCTTCCCACCAGCCCCACATTCAGGTATTCCTTTTTGCTGCAGCTCCACCTTGCCTTGAGGTCACCAGCTACGCATGAAGTCCAGGTTTAAATTTACTTATTAATTATCAGCACACTGCAAGGAAAAAAACACTTGCCAATTTGAAGTGTACAATATACGTAAAAATATAGTGAGATAAAGCCACATGTGCAGACACTGTCATTCATGCTATTGCTTGACAAGATGAAAAGGCTCAGCATGACTATGGATAAAATAGTTATGAACAGAATAAGTATGCCCTTACATTTTCCTGTCCCTATATCCATGTACCACCTGCTTCCTGCAATACTATTCACCTGCTATATAATGTGGAAAAGTACTGGTTATAACAATTCTATTTGATAATCTTTCTTGAAGTTTGATATATTTGATTTATACAAATGTCTTTTGATCCTCCTATACAGCTTTCATTGTTCCCAAGAAATAACTAACACTGAGCCCTGCTTCAGCATCTTGCCCCAAAACAAATCTGGCTTAAGGCTACAAGCTACTTCATTTGTTTTAAATACTTATTTTATTTTAAATATGGTATATATTTAAGTTTAAAGCAGTTTCAGTCATAACAATATTCATGTTTCTTCTGTTTTTCTCCAGTATTTCTTTTACATTGTATTGAGTTGCAAATACAAGTGTATAAATAACATGTCCTGTGAGATATACGATACCATTAGTTTAAAATAGAAAGGAGCATAGCAGAATACTGTGAAAAATGTTCCATGATGCAATTAACCAAACAAAAACTGGAATATTATATTTAAGCAGTTCTCAATTATATTAAGCAACATACCATTTCTGAGAAAGCTCTAAGTCTTGGCCTGAGATTATGCATCTCTGAGGTGGTTATACTTATTAAGGATTAACCAGAATAGCACCCTGCATAGGGTTGTGTTCAACTCACAGCCCACACCAGTCATTTTTTTTTTTTTGCAATTTCACTTTCTTTTTATTGTACTTTTACTTAGGTGGTCAGTACCTTAATTAAAATGTAATTAAATATATAATATAAGCATCAAAACACTCTGACGTGTATGCTGTGTGCCAAGTAAGTATATCCTACGGAGTTGGCTGAGGTGATATGAATGGAATTATGACATTCCGTTGTAAACCAAAAGACTATGCTATAAATAAAATAAAAATACATGAAGTGAGGACAAATAAATGACTGCTCACTCCAATAATCATTATCAGCAACAGCATTTCCATTGTCACTGATTGCGGTCTGTCATTAATCAATTGTCTTTACAAAACTTGAGGGGTACAAGTATATTTCTATGTATAAACATTACATTGATGATTTATTTTTTATTTGAAATGGATCACTTGATGAGTTGAATAGCTTCTTATAAGAAATCAACAGCCACGCATATGGGTTGAAGTATGAAATTGGTGCTTTTGGGACGAATGTCCATTTTCTCGATTTAAATATGTTTATGGATTCTGATAAGTTTATTAGTACTATATATAGAAAGGATACTTATACAAATAACTTTCTTCAATTTGAAAGCAAACATCCATTGTTTATGAAATTAAATTTGGTACAAGGCCAGTTTATTCATTTAAGTAGTCATTTCTGATGACAGTGTTTTTGATACTGAAGTCAATAAATTGAGCCTTATGTTTTATACAGCAGGGATACCCCTTAGATAAATTAAACAGTATTAGGGATGAAGTTTTTAAAGACAGGAATTTAAAATTCCCACCAATTCTATTAAGTGGCTTTACTCTTAAAGATAAACATATAAATAATAAAAATAAGAATCATCATCATCATCATCTTTCGGCTTTTCCCGTTAGGGGTCGCCACAGCGGATCATCTCTTTCCATTTCTTCCTATCCTCTGCATCTTGCTCTGTCACACCAACCACCTGCATGTCCTCTCTCACCACGTCCGTAAACCTTATCTTAGGCCTTCCTCTTTTCCTCTAACCTGGCAGCTCCATCCTTAGCATCTTTTTCCCAATATACCCATCATCCCTCCTCAGCACATGTCCAAACCAACGCAGTCTCATCTCTCTTGCTTTGTCTCCAAACAGTCCAACATGAGCTGACCCTCTAATATACTGATTCCTAATCCTATCCATCCTAGTCACACTGAGTGCAAATCTTAACATCTTTAACTCTGCCACATCCAGCTCTGACTCCTGCCTTTTTGTCAATGCCACTGTCTCCAACCCATATAACATAGCTGGTCTCACTACTGTCTTGTAGACCTTCCCTTTCACTCTTACTGGTACCCGTCTGTCACAAATCACTCCTGACACTCTTCTCCACCCATTCCACCCTGCCTGTACTCTCTTCTTTACCTCTCTTCCACACTCACCATTACTATGAACTGTTGATCCCAAGTACTTAAACTCGTCCACCTTTACCAACTCTACTCCCTGCATCCTCAAGATTCCTCTATCCTCCCTCTCATTTACACACATATATTCTGTCTTAGCCCTGCTGACCTTCATTCCTCTGCTCTCTAGAGCATATCTCCACCTCTCCAGAGTCTCTTTAACCTGATTCCTACTCTCACTACAGATCACAATGTCATCTGCAAACATCATAGTCCACGGGGCCTCCTGTCTGATCTCATCTGTCAACCTGTCCATCACCACTGCAAATAAGAATAAAGGGGAAATTACAAAAATGGACTGTGCCTTTTCTATCCCCATCTGTAATGATTTGTATGAAATTAGACAAGCCATTAGTAAGAATTGGAAAGTCATCACTGGTAACAGAGACCTAGCTAAAGTAGTCGGTGATCATCCTATGTTTATTTATAAAAAAGTAGCTAGTATAAAATCTATGTTGGAAATAGGGGAGTATTCTTCACCTACTAGCCTAGTACTAACCTATGAACCTATCACAGTTAAAGGAACAGTTGGAACATATCCCTGCCATAATTGTAAACAGTGCAGATATATTGATTCTTCCAAGAGTATTTATTTTTCACATATTCAGAAACTGGTAGCCAGTAAAGGCAGATTTAACTGTAAAAGTTATGGTATAGTTTACTTAGATACCTGCAGTACTTGTCACAATTTTTATGTAGGCAAAACTGTAAGGAGTTTATATAAACGGATTTATGAACATTGCCTAGCTATCAGAAATAAAGATGTTAATAATGCATTAGCTAAGCATGCTATGGAATGTCCTGATTTTAAAAAATTTGTGTTTTTTTGTATTAGGCAGCATTAATATGACACTTTTGTCTGTGATTTTAATACTGCCTTAGAAATTAAGGAGCTTAGATGGCAAGTATTTTTAAATGCTGATGTTTCCCCAGGTTTAAAAGGGACTTTAAATGTGAAATGTCTTTTAAACAATAGAAACCACTAACGAACAATGGTTTCTATATTTTGCCCTTTTTATGCTCTATTACTTATGGGTCAATTAATCAATTATTTAATTATATAATTATATAATTGGTTAATGTATTTGTATTTAAACTGAGAATGTTGGTTTCATTGCTGTTAGTGTTGTGAAGAAGTTTGTGTGATTAAAGCAAATGAAAGTACTAAACTTTATTTTGTTGTTGTGAGCAGTGGTTTATTTGTCCTCACTTCACTTATTTTTATTGTATTTATTCAGTTTTCGTGTAGTTGCGGGATTTTTTTATTTTACTATGCTATAAATCATTGATCTAAAACTTCAAAACTCAAACCAAACACACACACACACACACACACACACACACACACACACAATTTTTTGTAAAAGGAAAGCCTCCGCTCACACACCCACCCAACCCTGTTTATTATATATATATATATATATATATATATATATATATATATATATATTATACATTTGTACATATATATATATATATATATATATATATATATATTTATATATATATATATATATATATCATATATAACAGCTCTGAGATCAAAATTAAGTGGGAAAAGGACAAAATTCTGCAATCCCTGCTTCAGAACAATCTCAAATTGAAAACAACAGTATATGTAATCAGTTGAGTTTTGCTTAGCTATAGCTGAATTTTTTTATTTGCAAACAAATGCGCACTTGATTAAAGGTAGGCATTCTGTTAACAACACCATGCTAGCAAATAGAGAATCCATGAAACTCAAATAAATGCATATATTTTTATCATAATATATATACAGATATATATATATATATATATATATAGATTATATATATATATATATATATATATATATATATATATATATATATATATATATATATATATATATATATAGATTATATATATATATATATTATATACATATAAATATATATATATATATATATATATATATATATATATATATATACATAAGCATAGATACAGATATACAGAGGTGTGTGTGTGTGTGTGTGTGTGTGTGTGTGTGTGTGTGTGTGTGTGTGTGTGTGTGTGTGTGTGTGCGTGTGTGTGTGTGTGTGTGTGTGTCTGTGTTTGTGTGTGTGTGTCTGTGTGTGTGTGTGTGTGTGTGTGTGTGTGTGTGTGTGTGTGTGTGTGTGTGTGTGTGTGAGTGTGTGTGTGTGTGTGTGTGTGTGTGTGCTTATATTTTATATTACCAGACACTCATTTGATCACCTAGAGTGCAGTGGCATTAACATTAACAACTGCACAGTGTGGCAATTGTACAGTTTTGTGAGTTTAGGGATGCTGTCCCATTGGCAGAATGATTACTGGCAGGAATGAGAAGAGAGGAGTATTTAACTGGGCAGGCTGAAAGGTAGATTAGTGGATGTCACACTGCTGTTGTGAGTGCGCTGAAACTTTATTTTTCACTGTACTGTTACTATGGAGCAAGAGAATTTATAAAATTGTAAAGGAAAGGAGCATGCATTAGAAAAGTTATGGAAATTGCTAGAAAGTGTTATTTCTGCTATTAAGAAGAAAGTGCTGAAGTTTTTTAAAGGATGGCAGAGTGAGCTGTTATATTTTTGTAACTTGGAAGAGATCTTTGTACAGTCTAGTCGGGATCAGGAATATGCCCTTTCCCTGCCGTTATGCAATTTTTAAGGTGGTATATATAAAGTTTTTGAGGTGGTGGGACATAGCAGGTCTTGTCACCCTGCAGAAAATGTTGACTGCATGTTTTAGTTTAACTCTTTTATTTAGGGCATGACATATAATTTAATAACAGCAGTCACCTATTTGTGTTGTTGCTTGTTTCTCTAATGAATAGTCTCTTTGGTGGTCCTCTAAATTGCACATATCAATAAAGAACTCTGGACTGCAACTAGAATTATTAGGTAATGCTACAAAATCAATAAAAGTGGATTGTAACGCAATGGATTAAATTGATTACTAAAGATAAATTCATAACAGGCTGTATATTTCTCCAGGTAAGCACTACAGAACATTACTTTTAAAAATAGCATTATTCTTTGTTTTTTAAAACAAGAGGGTCTCAGATAGAAATCATTGATTATACAATTGAGGTAATAGTGTCTTCACACTGATGCTTAATTAGTCTCCAATTCTTAGCCATATTATATAATAACATTCTAGAAATATTATTTTGATCCAAATATTGTCATTTATAACAGGAATTTTTTTAAATATATTTTAAGGCATCGAATGATCTTAAAACATTCAAATCATGATGGACATATTCCCTAAACTAAGCTATGAAGACAGTAAATGTTTCACAGTGGCACCAAATTTAAATTGGGTTATTACAATGTATGTGTTCTTTTTCAGGGTTATTGGTACAACCAGCCAATTTCAAGACTGATTCTATAAAATGCTAGTTTTCACCATTTTTCACTAAAAGCAAGCTTGTGTATGTATTTTCTGTAATTGAATTATGTAGAGCTAAAACATTTCTCCAAAAGACTGCTAGAGAATGGCATAAGAAACAAATGCCTGACTTTCTCAGTACTGAACTTGCTCTTCATATCACGCACTGTTTATTTCTAGTAAATAAAATTCATCCATGGCTTTGGCAGAAGCAGTAATAGAAAAGGAAACAGAGAGTTTGTAAATGCAATATATAAGCATGGTATACATATATCATGTACCACATAATACACTCATGAAAAACGAATGAAGTGCTTTATCTCGTAACTGAACTGAGGCCCTTTGGACTGTTATTCTGGTCATTCAACTGAGTTTATTGAAGAGGGAAATATAGATATGTGCATTCTTTTTAATTGTATATGCAAAGTGGCTTCACAAGTAACTACTTACCAGAAGCTCAGTTAACTGGAATTATCAGTGGACTCTCACAGGAATGGTATCAGGATATTCTAGTGAAAACATATATGGGAATAACTAAGAAAACATTATGCTTCTTCAACAGTATTTGAGTTGAAGAACCTTTGGATTATGTTTTAGTAATGCTTCTAAAACACAGAAGTGCAGTTTACACATACAATGAAATATTATGAGAAAGGCCTAAATGCTTCACCTGAGACATATACCCAGCCCCTTCTGGTTATGCTACCAGCAGCAGCAGCACTGAAGCAACAGGAGACTCACATATTTTTCAGTGCCTTAAGCTTTCTGCCTGTCAGTATTTCAGCCTACAGCTATGTGACTACACAAGTAATTCACTTATTTCCATTACCTGCTTTATCATGTCCAGGGTTGCTAAAGGCAATCCTGAAAAATAATGAACATAAGGCAGAGCTACAGTCCCCCAGGGTTGCCAGATTTCCAGCCCCCCAGGTAGGGACAAAAAAAAAAAAGAAGGTCTCTCACGGCAAGTGAAGACCAAAAAAAAAAAAAAGGTCTTTAATGCGGAACACAGTTCCACATTAAAGAACAGAAGCTCTGCACTAAACATGGAACTTCTCGTGATTAATGCATTGCAGTTCCGCATTCAACACAAGTAGCTCCATGTTTAGCGATTTTTGATTGGCCCGTATACCGGCATATGGGCCAATCAAAAATCGCTAAACACGGAGCTTCTCGTGTTTAATGCGGAACACAAGAAGCTCCATGTTTAGCAATTTTTGATTGGCCCATATGCCAGGTATATGGGCCAATCGAAAAAAAAAAAAGCAAACAAAGCGGAGGCTGGTCGGGATTTAAACCGGCAGGGCAGGACTCGGGATCAGGCTGCTGATCTCGGGACAGTCCCGCCCAAATAGGGACGTCTGGCAACCCTGACCCCCCACACACACACAAAAAAAATACTTATGCACTATTTAGAAGATCACCAATTCACATATCAGCATGTAATTTAGATGTGGAAAAAGCAAGAGACTTCATCATAAGTCCAAACTGACACAGAGACAATATGCAGACCACATAGAAGGTACTCCAGCCAGGAACCAAATCAGAGACTTAAGTGCTGTACTCTATACCATTATGGCAAATCTCCAAAAAGAAATACTCATTACAAGGACAGAGTACTATAGTAATGCAGACAAGCAAATCATCTGTGAAAAATATGCCAGGTATACTGGCTGCTACAGTACTGAAGAAAACAAAGATTTACACCTTCCTTCTGCATCTTATCTTTCACACTGTACCACTCATGACCTGCACAAAAAATTGCCCAGCATAAAACATGAGTGTAGTGTACATGTACTACGGAATCACAAGGCATACAAAAGCAACTCACAATGAGTGCTTTTGTCAAATGGGGGTTCTTGTAGCAGTTTTGCATTGAAGAATTACTTCTTGGGTATATTCAGTGTTGTTTTTCATTTCCGATTTTATTAAAACATAGCTGTTTAAACTTTTTTTTTCAATTGTGATTCACAGTGATGAAATCAAAATAAAACAAAATACACACAAAAAACAGGTATAATACACAATGTTTCAGTGCAGCAATCAGCCGGTGCCCACAATTCCCACATATAGCACATGAAAGACTTACATCAACAATTTATATAGAGTGATTTCCCTCAGGGACATCTTATTTGCAATGACAGATGAGCCCTAGAGCCATGTCTCACCTATGAATCTTACAAACCATGGCAGATAATGCTTACAACTCTGCATTATCACAGAACTTTACCATCATCAAATATGTGTTTGGAGTGATAAAGGCTCACTTCTTCTGCTTAGACACCTCTGATGACATGCTACAGTATGTGTCAGAAACATGCAGTAAGATGTATACCATGTGCACAATGTTACACAACATGTTGGTATGCAGATAAGTACAGCAGGGTATAGCCATTGGATGAGAGGACATGCATGAGTAAACAGTGAAGGAGGTTCCTGGTGAGGATTTTATGGAGGACCTGGCTGTTGAGGATCACCATGTGAGGTGGAGGCAGGCAGAGTAATTCATAGCAATTGTTAAGAGACCGTGTCTAGTTCATAACTATCAGCTAGATTAGACATAACAAACAGTAACAGTTATGCTACACAGTACATCAGACACACACTACCCCATAGCAGAGCAATGAAAGCAAGTAACAGATGTCATCATTTGCGCACATGGAAAGGGTCACAGTGAAAGGTGGTGAGGATGGACATAATGTGTAGTGAGCTAATGATGTGAATGTATGTGTGCATGTGTGTGCCATGACCTAATACTTATATTAAGCCGGGAAGACTGTGCAGGGAAAGAGCAGTGTTTCTAGTGTGGAATTAGTGTTCAGAGGTGGGACCATGATGGTCAGCATGTATTTGGGTGGATACAGCCCCTGAATATGTTTCCACACTCAGCCTGCATTTCTGTGACACGTCCATGGAGCCATTCAGAGATACTTCCGCTGGCCATGCATGCCTCCATCCATGAGGCTATCCCCTCTGAGGAACGTCAGTGCCATAACCAGCAGTGCATGCACAACACCAGTTAGCTCTGCTTTGTCCTGTGCCAGGATAATTGCCCTGCACATACATTGTATAATGGCCATGGAGACACTCAGTTCGGGTGTGGGGTAGAGCCCAAAGCATTGCTGACCACCAAAATGCTGCTCCCTATGGCTGTCTCCATTCTCATTGGAGCCCCCACTGTTGCCTGGGGTGGCAGGTGACACAGAAGCACTTTGTGCTGCTGAGTTGGTTAGCTCCTGAACTTCTGTGGTTACCTAAGATTGAGGGGTGAGTTGCACAGCCAATGTGGCAATGTCAGTGGAAGATGTAGGCAATGTGCCGATTGAGATACCCATGCTTGACAGTGGCATTCTGGCCAATGACTATGTCATATTTTGACTGCTGTTAATATCTGACTCAGCTCTTTGACATCCAGCATGTTTATTTTAATGGTGGAGATCCCACACACTGAAATCACTATGGAAATCAAACAGGTCAGAAACACCTTAGTATACCAGTGCTACTTAGTGAAGATCCCACTTTCCAGTGATGCAACATCTGTACAATAGCACAGCATGCAAAGATTTTAAGTCCATGTTCTTTGTGCAGAATCTTGTGGCAGCTGGAGTGTTGGAGTGCTTGTAGGTATGATATGACTATATTCAACATGTGAGAAATAATGATTGTTGACATTTCCCAGTAGATAATACATATGTAGGAGCATACCTGTCACTCTCCTACTTTGGACACAATAGGAGAGTCTTCATGGGTTCTGTTCAAGCAGCTTTATTCTATACAAACACATCATTATATAGGTTTACTGAATTTTACTTAAGCAACTTATATACAAATTAACAACTGCAATCATGCATGCACTCACTGTGGTTGCTCTTACAAAATGGCATTAGGGAGTGCATGTGTCTGGAATTTATATGTGCACATACAGCCTTGACATGCTTCTTAAAGATACACCACACTTCACTTGCAGTTTGATCTATATCCTCCCTATTTGAGAATAGATCTTATGACACTATGTCTATTTAGCAAGCAGAAATGAGAGGTAATTTTCTTTGTCATGCATTACACAATGCTAAGTACACATAGATATACAATCAAGTCCATGTTGCTGCGTATTTCACACTCGGCTTTGATACTCGCCCATATCACGTGACATAAAACTGGGAATTAGAATTAGCAACTGGAACTCTCTCTGCAAAATGTTTGACCTGTGGAATGTCTGGAACATTTTCTGGAATGGAATCAGAATTTTGAGTACATTCTGGTATGGAGACAGTGTCTGGTTCACCCTTAGATTTGAAGTTTGCATCACAGAAACAATGCTGTGATAGTGATCAGGATTCTGATACAGGAAGAACATGTTTATGGTTCTTCCTATATTCTTCATCTATGGAATCTACCAAATAAGATCTAGGCTTGGCACAGATGCCTGTAATCTACCCAATTCAATCAAACCCTTTCATGTGCTGGATTTGTACCATCTCTCCTTCCCTCAATGGACAAAGTAATCTGCTTAATCTGTTGTAACTAGATTTCTGGATATTATGCTTCTTAATCAATTGAGCCTTGGTGGTTTTACTGTTCTTAGGTTTAGGCTTCAAATTTCTACTTGGCCTGGAAAGCAGTCTTTCAGCAGGTGAGCCAAGGATATTGTTACAAAGAATGTTTCTGAGATTAAGCAAATTCAAGAACATATTGGTATGTTACGCTTTGACCTTTCAAGTAATTGCTTTGCACTCTGCACTGCACATTCAGTTAGACCATTTGACTGAGGATATTCAGGACTACTAGTGACATGTATAAAGTCCAAGCCTTTTGCAAATTTCCAAAACAACTGGCTAGTAAATTGAGTACCATTGTCAGAAAGAAGTTTGTGTGGACTACAATGAACTGAGAAATGATGTTTCAGCTTAGTAATGACAGCAGTGGATGTTAGGCTAGGTAGTAGATCAATCTCAAACCAATTTGAATAAGAGTCTACCAGAACTAAGTAGTGTTGATTGTTCCACTCAAAGATATCAGTTGCATCTGTTGACCATGGTAGTTCAGGAACTGGACTTAGCTGAAGTTGTTCTCTTTGCAAATGCGGTCTAGTACTATTGCATACTGAACAAGATGAAAGTACTTTATCAATGTCTTTTGGTAATGAAGGCCAAAATACTAATTCTCTTGCTCTTCTCTTAGTAGATGTGGATCCTCGGTGACCACAATGCAAAATCTGGATATATTCTTGTTGTAAGGAAGCAAGAACAATAATCTTAGGACTTTTGAAAATAATGCCGTCTTCCGACAACAATTCATCTCTTTAAGGACTAGATTCCTTTGATGGCCATACAACATTAATGCAGTGAGTGAGCTTCTGTAAAATTGGATCAGTCTGACTGTGTTCTCTCAGCTCATCAAGTCTAGTGGAAGAAAAATTACGCACTGACATCACATCAAAGTCAAAATTCTCTGCGTCAAGCTTTTCTGTTGTATTTCCGGGTGATCTGGATAAGGTGTCAGCCAGATAAACCAATTTTCCTTTCGTGTAGACCATTTTGAAATTGTACTTTTGCAATTTAAGCATCATTCTTTGCAGTCTCACTGGAGCAGAATACATAGGCTTCTTTAAATTAGTAAATAGAAGCTGGTGGTCAGTCTCAATCTGAATAGCGCGACCATAAATATAATCGTGAAACTTAGAACATGCAAATAGTATTGCCAAAAGCTCCTTCTCAATCTGAGCATACTGTATCTCAGTTTGGGTTAGTGTTCTAGATGCATAGGCTGCTGGTCTGCCCTCTTGAAGTATAACTGTGCCAAGACTGAATTTTGAAGCATCACAGAAAAGGGTAACTGGTTTGTTTACATCGTAGTATCTTAATGTAAGTGGGGTGGCAATTTTCTGCTTAATGTCTTCAAATGCCTTTTGGTACTGTTCCAACCATGACCATACAACGTTTTTGTGTGTTAGCTCTCTTAAAGGTGCTGTCAACTCACTGAAGTCTGGTATAAACTTGCCTAAATAGTTGATCATGCCTAGAAAACATTGTAGAGTTTGTACATTATATGGTGCTGATGTCTCAAGAATAGCTGTTTGCTTGGCTGGGTCAGGTCTCAAGTCTGTACTCATGAACAAATGCCCTGCATAGGTTATTTCTGGAAATATGAATTTACACTTCAGAGGGTTGAGCTTCAAGTTTACTTCATGTGCTCTATCTAGAACTTTTTTGAGGTTTCTATCATGCTCTGCTTCACCATTGCCTCCAACAAATAAATCATCTACTATTATGGCACAAGGATAACCAAAAAAAATTGCTGCATTGTACGCTGAAAGACTTCACTTGCAGAATTTATTCCAAATTCTTAGGAATCTGTATCTGCCAAATAGAGTACCAAAAATAGTTAGAAATGAAGATATGCGATCAAGCATCACTTATCAAAATTAACTCTTTGCATTCAAGACAGAGAAAACTGTGGCATTCGGGATTAAGGCTGCAACATCTTTGACTGTGTGCATTGGATGATACTGTCTCATTAATGCTTTCTTCAGATCTCTTGAGTTAATACATATTCTGATTTTTGTCTGAGCCTTTTTTGTGAGCTGCTACCATAGACAATACCCATTCAGTTGGTTTTGTGACTGGACAAATCACACCTTCCCGCTTCATTTTATCCAGCTGAGTTTTAACTTTATCCTGCATAGCTGTCGGAACTCTTCTTGCTGGTCTGACTACAGGAGTGACCTCTCGGTCTAACTTCATGGAATATAAAACTGGATGTTTGTCTAACTTGTCATCAAAAATATCAGCATACTCTGAGAAAATTAGAACTCGGAAATGCACTTACGTGATGGACTTCTTTAGCAAAAGAAAGCAGATTCATTCTCAAACTATCTTTGAGACCCAATAAAGAATGCACTGTTCTTTGGACTACATAGAATAACAAGTTGTAGTAGTTCTCAGCCAAATAACATGAAAGCATCACTGAACCTTCAGTTTGAATTTCTTCACCTCCATAAGCAACAAGTCTCACACTACTGGCTACATTGAGTTGTCTGCTAGTTCTCACTTTAGCAAATGTGTCTGCTGGCATAACATTACACTTTGAACCAGTGTCAGCTTTGAACTCTGTGGATTTTCCATTAATCCGGACAGTACAAAACACTTTGCTTCTTCTTACTAAATTCATTGCATCAACTCTTTCATCAAGCACTGATACACCTTCTACATAGAAAGTTGTCTGCTTCGAATCTACATGATCAACTTGCTTCTTTGAATGACATTTCTTTTCAACTGTGTGAGGCTTACTTGAATTACAAAACTTTTGAAAATAGTTCCATTTTTTACACTTGTGGCATTGCTGACCATATTCTAAGCACTTTTCTCTTCTAGACGCATGATTTGCAGCATAATTGCGACAGTTAACAATAAGGCTGGACTTGGGTTTTGCTAATTCATGCTTGTACTGCATTGAGCTAGGGCATGCTCCCTTCTTAGAAATTGCTGGAAAGCTATGCGTCTTCCCTGGAAATCTCGTAGCTGTCAAGTGCTTGGGTCTACTTTTGTCTGCCTCTTGTTTCACGCTATCTACATTTGCTCTGGAGCCAACTGAGCTCATGCTCTTGTCACTCACAAGCATACTCGTGTTTTTTCTGTCACCTCATGGATTTGACAAATCTCAATGGCTTTTCTCAATGTTAAATCACTGTCGCAAAGTAAAATCTTTCTCACAACAGCATTGTTAATACCACACACAAGCCTGTTCTTTATCAGCTCATCTTTCAAGTCACCAAACTGACTTAGCTCTGTTTCTCAGGTCAGTTATATAAGCTGAAAATGTTTCTCTTCATTTCTGATCTCTCGTGTAAAACAACTGCTTCTCTAAGGTAATATTTGTCTGGGGTTGCACATTTCTCTGAACTTGCAGTTCAAACACTTGGGATCTTCCCTTGATTCAGCCTATACAACAATACGATGTTTTTCACCTTCTCCTTCATATACTGCAGGTGCATACACAAATGGACCCTCTCTTTCCATGTTCTGTGACCCTGCTAGGTTTAGCAAAATGAATGCCCTGGTACATGCATCTCTATCTGCATAAGCTGCTTGCATAAAAATATTGTATTCTTGGTCAAATATTCTCCAGATCTCTGCAGTATTCTGATCAAACACAAGTGATAGGGGTTTTCAAAATCCATCTGCCATATTAACACACACCAGTGAAGGATTTTGCAAATAAGCATAAATATGCAGTCATGCACATCTACTCAAAACTTATGCCAGTATTTGTATCTGAATTTATTTTTTGGGGGCTTTTCTAAATAATGCTAATGAACGAACTCATAGCACCTTTGAATAATTGAACTTTGCAAAATAAACTTCTTGGGTGGTTTAACACTCTTTTAATTTCGTTTGAAAGCCTAAATGCTAAAGTCATTTATCATCAATTTAAGAAACATCTCAAACAACTTTACGATGTGAGTGAAATAAACTCTTGGGCACTATAATAATCTTGTAATATTGTTTTGCAAGAAATCACCTCTTATCAGTGTACAAAACATCAAATAACTGCACTGTGTGATTAAACTGGACCTCTCTTACTCAAAACTCAATCCCCCGGATTCACGAATCCTCCGTGTAAGACTTAATAAGTCTTACTCGGAGGCTGCAGTTGAACGGTATGACGTCAGCATGCCATGAATATGCATGAGGGCACGCTGACACAACCGTAAGTCCTACACAGACCATGTAAGAAAGCAGGGGGTGAGTCCGACTGCCGAACAGTCCAAATGTCCACGCCCCTGCAAGTGTTTAAAAAAAAAGGAAATAAACAAGAGCGAGTCCGCTCAAATGTCCCTGCACCCAACACCTCACTGCCTGATAATGTAGACCCCCATCACACATCTAAAATGCATAACCATAAATTTTTTTTTAAATACCCAAAATAGCTGCCCGTATTTGCATCTGTGTGCGCGGGTGTGCCCATTGCTTAGCTACAGTTAGCAATTCTGACATGGAAGAGCATAAGAAAGAATGTTTATGCAAATCACACCAAATAGCAATGGCATAATGGTAGAGCATTCGCACAAAAAAGAAGCATTCACGGTTCGAATTGCACCACTCCCTTTCGTATTTATTTTTCAAATCAGTATATGCAATAATACCCAACATGATATATGTTTAAACACAACCAAAAAGCAGTGAAATGGCCAATGTATCAGTGAATAAAATAAATATTTTAAAGGATCCCAATATAAATTTGCCCGCAGTTAAGCAGCGCTTCACCCAGCACAATGTAGTTGCCCCTAGCTAACTTACACTTTACCCAGCACAATGTAGTTGCACATAGCTAAATCGTGCTTTACCCAGCGCAAAATAGTTGCCCAAAGCTAAATAGCGCTTTACCCAGCACAATCAGTTTGTGCGGAGGTGCGCACTGCGCAAACCAGCACCACGTCGGGCAACGTGGAGCAACGTAGAGCAAAGTTGCTTACACACAGCCATGCCCCCTAACTTGTCTGGACAGTAGTAAAATAAAATACAATGATAAGGTTTGATCCCAGGACACTGTGCACCATAATCAAAGTACTGAACCACTAAGCCACAACAGCTTCGGAAAAACATCCACTGTTAACATATTTATAGTAATAAATGTTTGCTTAACCATTGCTAAGCATGTCTACAGTCAGCCAAGGATATTCAAAAATGGCCAATCATGGAAAAGTGCGGGAAATGTGGCATATTTAAGCCACATAGGTGGGAATACTCACCATAACTGATTGTAGCTCCCATCCGCTGTTAGAATGTCTGGTGCTGGAGAGGGTACACACTTTCGAGTGCAACGCTGGGGCATCGAGGAGTCAAGATATATGGTTTGTCTCCTAGTCCATCGGCATGAGACTCGACTCCTGCAGGGCCAGTTCCAAGGAATGGAGTATAAGGCGGAGGCTTAGAACCGGTTGGCTCATGAACTCACCAGTGCCACAGGCATCCCTCGGACTGGTGAGCAGGTCCGTCACCACCATGCAGACCTGAAGAGGTGGAAGCAGGACCTTCTGAACCAGTGGCTCCAGGAGGCCCATCAAATGCGGGATGCCCCACTACTAAGTAGGTAGCCATGGAATGCAGTATGTAAGATAAGTTACTATAGTCTAAATAATGGATAGGTATGTCTCAATATCCCTTTATTTACTCCACAGCTGCAGGGGCTCGCGCTATGAATCAGCAAGCCTATGCAGATAGGCTGCTAAGGCTGCGCCACCAGGCAGGTTAGTAAATATTCTGCATGTATTGTTACAGGATATATGTGAATGAGCATGAGAAAAGTGTTTAAGCCCAATAATACAGCAATAAAATGTCCTGATTAAATCCTCTGCATGTACTGTTATATAACAAACGTAAGTGAGCCAGAAATTGAGTGTACTAACCCACCAATCAAGCTAAAATAATTCTGCAATACTATCCCTGCATGTATTGTCATAACATATAAGTGAGCAGGCCTGAATAAGAGTGCTGTAACTCATCAAGAAAGGTATAATATGTCCAGAATATGTCTTCCATATGCACTGTAATAACAAGTAAAGGAGTGAGCCTGTAGAAAAGAGTGTTCAATGTAATTAATAAAGGTATAAAACTTGGAGTGTGTCTGTGTCACTTACTTTGAAATGTTGTTGTACCCTTGCAATAATAAATAGTACTGTTGTATTTGGTGCTGTCAACCCACAGTTGTGCAGTCCCATAGGAAGTGGATGAAGGAAGTGGCAGTAGTTGTGAAGTATAAAACATTCATTCCCTGAATAAATCATCTGCATATACTGTTACATATCATAAGTCATATAGGCAGGAATAGAGTGTAGTAACACATGAATAAAGCAAAAACATGTCTGGAATACTATCTCTGCATGCACTGTCATAGATAAAACATGAGTAAGCCTGTAAAACAGCCTTGTAACCTATCAATAAAGGTATAACAATTCCTGAATAGGTCTACTGTATGCAGTGTAATGTCAAATATAGGAGAGAACCTGTAGAAAAGAGTTTTAATATAAATAAGAAAGGTATAATACTTGCAGTGTATATGTGCCAGTTACTCAGAAATGTTGTTGAACCCTTGCAGTGAAGAAATGTTACTCTGTTGTAGTAAGTGCTGACAACTCCCAGTAGTGCAGTCCCATATAAAGTGGATGAAGGAAGTGCCAGTAGCTGTAAAGTATGCAACAGTCCTAAACAGTTGTGAAATGGCTGACATGCATAGGTAAATCTGGCACATGAGTAGCCTGTCAAGGTTTTCCCCAGAAACTTAAGTGATTTACCTGAAAAGTAGGGTTGTGTAGAAAACAAGTGAAAAAGCCATGTGAACACATCCAGATGTGCACATACATAAACAAGTCAATTTAATACAAGTATGTAGCAGTAACATCTACATCCTGGACAGTTACCATGTCAGATACAGGCCAGGTATATCATGAAGTAGCAAAACCTATAACGCAATCAAATGCATGTTGCTTAGTGTAAGAATACATGTAGGGGATATACACCTGCAGTCAATAGGAATGTAGTGTACAGTTAAAGTACTAATAAGATGTTAATGGAGGTTTCTTTTTACACACTACTCCATGTGCATAAACAATGCAATTCCACACCTCAATGGGTATGTGTAATTTCATAACATTTGTTGGGACATATGTCCTATTGTTATAAAAAATCTGCACCTACTTTGATGCATATCCCCTGTTAAAACACCACAATCTTGGTGGCCTGTTGCCACCAATCATCCCTGCATGCTGTTGGCATGTCCAAGGTCGTTCAATACATGCATGTGTTATGTTTGCTGTTCAACTGTTGTAACCCTGGTGTGTTGGGTTAATGGGAATATTACTGCATGCTGTTAAAACTAACTTGGAATGCTGTTGTCTATGTTGTAATTAAAAACACCTAATCACAGAACATATGGGAAGGCCGGTCCCAGCGGACCCACCTGTCCCACTTCAGGTGGCAGTTGCACCTGGCACCAGCAGATCTGGTGCCCAGCCCGGGCCACCCTCCTCCGTAGGTCCTGTGCCACCTTTGGGTGGAAGTACTGCAGGGGATGGGGCTCACCCCCCTGCAAGCGTGGGTGGAAAAGGGCCTCCTGTCACCCTCCGAAGGGTCTGTGTTGTGGTGCGTAGGGAGATCCAGCATTTAGTCACTGATCCCCTATGCCAGCTCAAGGTGAGAGTGGCATGACTCATGGGTGAGCCTGCCCCTCCTATGCAGCCCCCAGCACAGCGACCCTCGGGACTGTCAAGATCCAGTGGTGACTGCCCATGGGTGGGGATATCCATCTCACTGTTACCATCTGTGGGCTCATGGGCTTGCGATTTCCATACATCCATCCCCATAAATTGTGTTTACCCACCCCATGTGTCATACTCTGTCCCTGTATGCATCTTGTTTGTCTTGTCTGTTTACCTACCCAACCTACCTCCCCAAATATACCTGCTTCCTCTACCTCACCCAAAACAAATTACGCCCCATACATAGCTTCCCATTTTGCACACATGTCCATTGGACGTGTACACTGATAATTCTAATTAGCAGTACAACAAACTATGTTGTCCTCACCCCTCTCTCAGGGGTGGAAGGTTTCAAATTTCACTCCAAATTTGCAACATATGCACAGCTGTTGCTGGCAAAGAAATTGGCAGCTATGGACCTTCCCTACACCCATCCTGCACATCCCAAGCTTGTTTTCCTACTGTCTTTCCCTCTCTGTGCCCCCTTTTTCACCACTTTCCTATCTCCCCATTTTCTTTTCTTTCAAAGAAATTAGCGCGGGGGTTAGCAGGAGTAAGCACATATGTGCGCTTAGATAAGCATAGCTAAGCATCACGCAAACCCGTGCAAACACGCTTACTACTGCTTAAAATTGCCTTAGTCACTCTATGGCAGGGCCCTTGTTCTTCTGAGCAGCAAAATAAAAAACCTCTGCCAGTCTCGAACCACAGACCATTGACGCAACAGCAGCAACACACCAAACAGCCAGCACTTTTCCAATTCTCCTTTAATGTAAACGACCTGGTACCTCGGCAATTCGCCTTCAAGGATCACAGCTAATTGCTACGCAGTAGCAGTTTTTATAGTAAATGATCAAACAATCAATTAATCAATTTACTAATAAATTCCTCTTACTTGTAGCTGTAATAACATTTGGTATATTGGACAAACGAAAAGAATGGTCAGGGTTAGGATTCTAGAACATTTAAGGGACATTCGAAATCTAAATCTATTTAGTCCTGTAGCTAAACATTTTTTTGAAACTCATGAGGGGAAATCTGATAGTTTAAAATATGGAGTTTTGTGTAAGCCCTTTACTTGTAGTGGTGACAACATTTCTGAGAAGCTATTAGAGTTGGAAACTAGGATGATTCTGAAGTTTAACACTCTGAAACCTTTTGGTTTGAATTTATAACTGGGCATTTGATAGAGTTTAATTAACTTATTTTATTGATATTATTTGAAGTAATCTATTAGTTTTGTATTTATTTTATATATGTCTATTATAATAAATTTATAATATAACATATTAAAAAATGTATATTTATTAAGATGAACATTTACTTAAAGGAAATTAATATAAGGTCACTTTAAAAAGTATATATGTTTCTCCTTTTTTGGAATTTATTACTAAATTGATTAATTGATTGTTTGATCATTTACTATAAAAACTGCTACTGCGTAGCAATTAGCTGTGATCCTTGAAGGTGAATTGCCGAGGTACCAGGTCGTTTACATTAAAGGAGAATTGGAAAAGTGCTGGCTGTTTGGTGTGTTGCTGCTGTCTTGTTTTTCACGTTGCTGTGTTTTTTCCATTGACACAACAGACTGCATGAATTACCACTAAGCCACAGAAGAAATACAAATAATTTGGTTCTGAAATAAATATATCATGTATTACAATGAGGGAATGTAAATGGAAATTAGGAATGGTATAACACAAACCCTTTTCTGTGGGTCTTTATCAGCAGTGGTTGCGGAATTGCATGACATGACTGTGAAAGGAGAACCAGCCATCCTAGCAGGGAATAATGTTACAGTAGCACTTTACAAACACCACACAGTATCACAACAGGATAAACACTGGCCACAGGAATACAGTGCAATAACCACATTTGTATGGCAGTTAATTGTGTAAGTGAGAAAAAAGTACATACTCCCATGTATCCTGTGTTAGCATTTGGAGGGGTGCGTACATGTCTACACTGAGATGTGTGTACTGGAAGCAGCAACATGCAGGTATGAGTACAACATGCACATAACTGGCTACAACCCTAGCATCAGATAAGAGACATATACCAACCTTCAGAATGACACAACGGTGTCCAGAGCAAACAAGAATGGGCTCCACCTTTGAAATCTGAAAGGGCTATGCCTATCTAACCTAGCATTTTATATCAGTGGGCTGCAATCACAGTGAGTAATGCAATCACCAAACAGCAGGCTGCATGCAATTACTGAATGGTGGGCAGCAATTGGTGCAGAGGCTGTCGCATGCACAAGTGCAGATACCTAGAAAAGCAGGCTGTACCTGCAGTCCACACATGCAATTATATCATTGCAGGTGTCGTGAGACAGAGAGTGAGAGAGAGAGAGATAGAGAGACACGCACACAGAGTGAGGCAGAGACAGAAGAGAGGCAGAAATAGAGACCGAAGGTGAAATAGAGGGCAAAAACCCAAATCAAACCAAGAAAAAAAAAGATACAAAACCGTAACACATGGAGCAGGTAAATACAAAGGTAAAGTATGTAACTCAAATGTATGTTTTGGCAGTTTGTAGATGTTCCTGAAGAGTACTCTACACACTGCAAATCATCCATGTGTGGCAGCAGTATGTATCTATCTGTATCTGCACATGTGCATAGGGCAAGGGACATACTGCAACTGTTAGTGAAGGGTAGACAGCTATCTGTCAGTGAATGTTGATATGTGCTTATATCCATGTAGGTTGTAGTGTGTGGCCTAGAAGACAGCATGCAGTGCGCTGGAGTTTCCTTAGGTCAACTGGTGCCTTAGGCAAAAGGGCCCAACAGCGCCCCCTACCACACTTCCTGGTGCCCCCATCCTTGTGTCCACATAAATAGTGGAAAAGCACTCCTGCTAGAGACGCGCCCTAGGTGGCCACCCAGTAGGCCTATGCCTAAGGCCAGCTATGGTAGTGTTGATATATGTCATGTGGTGGTTAAATGCTGTGGGACAGATTTCACAGATCTGATGTGTTGCAGACAGTGAGGCCTGCTAATGCTACAAGGGCTGAGGACATCCACATGCATTCTGCACAACACTGTGTAATGTAATCACATACCTGTACATCCCACAACTGTCGCATAAGTGAGATCCCCACCATTAAAGGTGGGCTGTACATGTGCCTATACGTACATCCATGTGTACAGCAATGAATGTGTACATGTATGTGTATAGATATGCATATATATAATATATATATATATATATATATATATATATATACACACACATATATATATATATATATATATATATATATATATATATATATATATATATATATATATATATATATATATATATATATATATATATATATATATATATATATATATATATATATATATATATATATATATATATATACATCTAGCTCCAACACACTAGCCCAAAGGTTCCTAGAATTTATAAACTCAAATGCTATGGAACAACTCGTTACTACTCCCACAAGAGGGGAAAACATACTGGACCTGATCATCACCAACATGGGGACTCTATGCTCCAGACCAGAAGTGTATCCCTCACTGGTAAGATCAGACCATAAACTAATCTCACTGGATATTCACATCCTGACCCCATCCCCTGCCCAGAAAACCACAGTGATAAACTTCTTTAAAGCAAATTTCATACTCCTCAAAACCGAGGTGGAATTTTTCAAAGCCCCCGGGCCTGTGGAAAATATGGCCCAGACCGCAGAATTCTTTATAAACGCATTCTATGAACACCTTCAGGAATGCATGGATCATGCAATCCCAAATAAAACCAAGACCCATCCTCCAAAGACAGACGTGCTGTCTGGTGGACCCCAGCCATAAACAAACTATACAATAGAAGGAGGAAGCTACTACATGATAGAGCAAAATCCCAAAAAGGAAAGGCATCTCTGATCAGTATTAGCAAAAAACTATGGGCACTCATAAAGTTGTCTAAGGCCAGCTTCGAGAGAAAAATTGCACAGGACACTAAGGATAATCACAAGGCTTTCTTTAGTTATGTTAGGAACCTGGGTGGGAATTCCCAGATATGCTCAGAATTAGTCCAAAATGACAAAAAATACATCGAACCCACAGACATTGCCAACATCCTAGCTGACAGGTTCAGCGCAAACTTCTCCCCCCCTCCCCACCAAAAGGGCAAATATCTATCCCAGTAGAGAGCTGCCCCCCTGACATCTCAGAATCTCAGGTAAGAGCCGCCCTCTCCAAAGCAAAAAAACACAGCATCAATGGGACCAGACGGTGCCCCGGGCTGCGTCCTACATGAACTCCAAGAAGAGCTAAACCCAAACATAAAACTACTGTTCAGTCTCAGCCTTACTACAGGATATGTACCCAAAGAGTGGCGTACAGCAACGGTGGTCCCTCTCCACAAAGATGGTGCATCAACAGATCCTGGAAACTATCGCCCCATAAGTCTGACTAGCTTGGTCTGCAAAGCTATGGAAAGGATCATCATGGACCTTATAAATAAAGATATTGGGGACCTACAGACACTGGATCCTACCCAGTTAGGCTTTGTTAAGGGCAGATCCTGCCTCTTAAACCTGGTTGAGTTCTTTGAAACAGTCACCAAGGCCATTGACGACGGGAAGGTGGTCCAGACAGCCTATCTGGACCTCGCAAAAGCCTTTGATACAATACCCCACTCGGGCATTATAGATAAGCTCACCAGCTTAAATATAACCCCCTATGTCACTAGATGGGTTGCAAACTGACTCAAGGACAGAACCCACATGGTTAGAATTTCTGGAGCCATGTCAGACTCCAAACCAGTTACAAGTGCCGTCCCACAAGGCTCAGTCTTGGGACCTCTCTTGTTTGGTATATATTTCTCAGAGGTACAGGCCAACACGGAAGGACTGTGGCTGACCAAGTTCGCAGATGACTGCAAACTGGGTGCCATAATCGACTCTCCAGCCAACACAAGCATCCTCCAAAAAGGCCTCATAGAAACAGACAACTGGTGCCAGAGCCATGGCCTCAAGCTAAACGCCAAAAAGTGTATAGTCATCCCCTTTGACAAAAACAAAGTGCCCACAAATTACCACATAAGTGGTAATCCATTAAGTACGGAAGATGTAATTAGGGACCTGGGGACCCAAGTTGATAGCAATCTCTCATTTGACAACCACATGGCCAAAGTGGTTAGAAAAACATTTTATATAGCCCACCTAATCATGAAGGGATTCACATCTAGATCAGGGGAGGTCATCGTGCCTCTTTACTCATCCCTCATCAGGCCCATAATTGAGTACAATGCCCCTTTTGGGATGTACCTTACCAAACACCTGCAACAACTGGAAAGACCCCAAAAGTACCTCCACAAGAGGATCAAAGGGCTCAAACAGATGCCGTGTGCTGCTTGGTTAAAGAAACTCCAGCTCTACTCAGTGGCATACCGCCTGCTCAGAGGCGATCTGTGCCTGACGTATAAAGCCATGTCCAACCCAGAATTAATGGACATGCTGCACCTCAGAAAATCCAAATCCCATCGAGCTACGCACTAGAGAGACTTGAACCTCAGCACTGAAATAAATAGGACATGCTGGAGGGACAGATTCATAACCCAGAGGCTCCCTTCACTCTGGAATAAAATCCCAGTCCAGGTTAGGCAGAGTCCCTCATTAACTCTCTTCAAGAGGAATCTTGATGAGTGGATGGGGGATCATAGGTTTACACCGGGTATCACTTTTGTGTCACTGTTAGACAGAGGCACAGTATACTAACCTCAAAAAAGGGCATAGCAAAATTAATTTAAAATGGGTGGCGAAAGCCAAACACACTCTGGCTAGGCTTATAAATGCCCTAGAGTAGATAGCCTAGTATGAACCTATGAACCTATATAGAGTGAGAGAGAGAGAGACACACACAGAGACATGGGGTCATATGTACCACAACAGGTGTGTGGTGAACAAGGCATAGACTGTAGACAAGTGTTGATACTGCAGTGCCATTCCACCTTCCCAAAACAGTGTACCCATTAACTAACACATAGGCAGAGATCTACCTAACAGTGAAAATGTGATAAGGGAACATGGGGCTCAGGTGGACAGTAGCCTCCACTGTGATGAAGACAGTGCCACACTACACCTGTAATCTGTCTGTGAGGTATGTGTCATGACAGCAAGTGTGTCATCTATGAAAGTATAGGGTAGGGTTCCCCTCTAATCATCACAATGCCCTGTGAGGTATGTACTTCACATGACAACTACACCAGGTGAACAGGCCACAGACAGACCTCCCAAAGGGTAATACTGTCCGCAAACAGATGCCCTATGCAGACTGACTCACAAAACTACAACTACACTGTATTGCATACTGGCTACTCAGAGGTGACCTCTGCCGGACATACAGAGGTATGTCACACCCATAGATGGGTGACAACCACCATGGCAACATATCACAACCACTCAGGGTTACACGCTCTAAGGCCCTAAACCTTGTCAGCTCACTAAATAGCACATGCTGGAGGGATAGGTTCCCATCTCAGACATATGCCATACACCGTAATAGACCACATAGCAATAGCAAACAAGGCTCCTCCTTAGCAGTTGTTATAAATACCCCTGATGATTGTATGGGAGATTGTTAATATACCTCAGGAAACACCTCTGTGGTTCAGGTTGGCAGGGGCAAGTGAAATCAAACTACATGTGTGTCAAAGGCCAGGGTAGCATATGGCTAGGCTGCCGTAGGCCCTAGGGCCAATAGCATATTACCTACCTATGACACTATGCACTCACACATGTACTTAATGCAATAGCTGCTATGTGAGGTTGAATGAGTGTAACACTGAATGTGTTCAAGGTCTGTAAATGTGTGATAGCTTAGTGTGATGTTATTTCTGACATGGTAGTGCCTAACCTAGCTGTGAGGACAGCAACTGATGTGTAATGTACTGTTAGGCAGACATAGTAGTATGGCATATGATGTGATGTAGTTCTCCGTTGATGAATGTGGTGTCTCATTGTCGGCTAAAGCAATACATGTATGCTTAGTGAGTGGTACTGCAGGTGAATCCATCACCAATATGAACTGTAGTACTACCTGAAGCTGTAAGGCTAAACAGCACAGTATGGTGTGCGTTCACATTGCTTGGAAACACTGTCATGTGTGTTTCCTGTAATCTGCACAGAGGACAGACTGCAGGCATAAGGGTGTGTAAGTAGTGGTACACAGCTCCGTATGGTGCACAGGTAATGCTCATCTGTGTTGGCATACAGTGGTGCATTGTATGTTTGCCTGATGTGTGTGTGATTATGCCTGTACAATGGCTGCAATCATATGTGTGTTACAGGGTTGACGTGTGTATCCTGCAACATCTATAATCTGTTACAGCAGTATGACACCTATAGTAACAACTGGATACATCTGTTAGGCAGGGCTATGGCATCAATGACTAGGGTGTTTGATTGGTACTACTGCATCTGTACTTTACATCCATTGCAATGGATGACATCTCTGTTCATGCATTGGTTTGATATACACCCTTGTCTTGAGGCTGTGCAGTGTGTCAGGTACTGTTGCATAGTGGTGTGATATATAGAGTCTGCCAGGCAGTGTTAGTTAGTTGTGGACTGAGAACCAATAAGTGTTATTGAACGTGTGAAACCACTGACAGACAATAGGATGGTATATATGTCAGTAAAGTGATATCTGTGGGTAAAGGTGTAAAGTGTGCCACAGGACACTCTCACACATATTGTTCATATCTTTTTCAGCCAGATGGCCCACCAACGTAATCCAGCTTACACTGCAGAAGAGGAAGAGGTGATAGTCAACAGCCTTTTGCAGCAGTACACTATGCTGTTCTCCAGAACCAGCCAGCACCAGCAGGAGTGGACTGCACTGTGGCAGGAGCTTGTTAGTCAGGTAAATGACATAGGCATGCATAACCGGACATATGAGCAGGTATGCCATCACTACAGTGATTTAATTAGACAAGTCTGGCGGCGTGCGTCTGATATCCAAAGACAGCAGCTTGCCACAGGCGGTGGGGTGGCCATACATCCCCCCTCACCAGAGGGAGGAGCTGCTCCTAAGTGTGGTGGCTCCTGGACAACAGCTACGGCAACCTTTGACATGTGTTGTAATGGAGGCCAGAGCCACCCAGCACATCCACCTGGAGCAAGCAAGTAATATGCCCTATCTGTAGACTACAGTTAACTGTATTGTTAGATTATGTGTACGTGAGATGTGTACTGTGTGTTTAGCAGTTCTGCTGCCTACTGTTGTGCAATACGGATAGTTTGTATAATATCCCTACACCTGTGACTGTTGACTGTTGTTGTACTGCAGTTTAGCATACCCACTGTAGCAATGCCACAGTTGTGGCCACTGATGAACCCTCTCATATTCTCATAGGTCCCTCTGGTGTGACGGCAGGGCAGCCGATCCATGCTGGTGAGTGTGTTATACCTGCAATGTTGGTAATGAAATATGCATGTCATAGGTAAGGTGTGGGCCATGTACACATAACACACCTATGCATAATGCATGCCGTGCATGTTTTCTGTGAGACATTGCACAGCTCAGTAATGTCAGTAGCTTCCTCAATGACATGCAATACACAGAGCATGACACACAGTTGTGGCAACCCCGTACTGAACATTGGATAGGCATAGTTGCAACACATGTACACAACATAAGACATTTATCACATGCAGTACACAAAGCCATGCTACATATGGCATAACCACACACCCACTGTAAGGTCACACATCAGTATCCTACATGTTATCCACACACACATGATGTACCTCAGGGGTAGAGACCTATCATGGTGCTGTGCAACACTCTTCAACACATAACACAGTCATGTTAGGCAATGCTCCCTACTGGGCACCTCATACACCCATGTACAAAGTGGCTGTGTAATAGTGAATGCATCCATGGCACTGCAGTTCAGGTATAGCATGCTAGGCGGTGGTCTGTCACACAGTAGTCACTGTGGGTGACCACAAGATGCATGATGATAATGATGATGGTGCATGGTACTACACCCCATCCAGTTACAGTGACCACAGTACTACCCATAGCAGTCTTTGCTGTGCAGCTCATTGTTCTGTGTGTGCAAACATATACACCTATACACACCATACATAGCATGTTGTGTGTGTGCTTACATATGCTAGTATACACATTTTGCACAACAGCCGCCATCTGTACAAAAAGTCACATATATGTCCTAGAATGCTATTGGATGTACAGGTCACATGACACACATTGGATATGTGTGGTGTTTAATGTTGCAGTCATGTAGCATGCCATGTCATGGCTGGCAACAACATATCTGCAATATGTCCCACATGCACCATAACCACTGTGCAATGTCCATGTCGTGCATTGGGATTCCTTCACATCTACATGCACCACTCATCCCATGTCTGTACATTGCATGCATTTCCTACACCTGTGCCCACTATTATGTGATATGGACACAGACACTATCATCACACATGTTAATCTACGTGTCACACAGATGACACATGCAGCCATGGTATGTATACCATTGAGTGATGGTGCACATGACATTGCAGAGCAGATAATACTTGCACAGCAATGTTGTGTCCATGTACACATTGTGTTCTAGGGTGTAGCCAATCACTGCACAACTACACACATGCATCAAAGCCATGTATAATGTCATTAGAAAGGGCTGTCTACACTTGCACTGCATGGTGTTGAGCAACACATGGTCTGCCTGCTGACATGTGTGTGGTGACTGTTTGCCTTGAGATACTGTCACCCACCATCACCCACTATTGTGTATGTGTTGGATTGCTGGTGTGTGTGTGTGTGTGTGTGTGTGTGTGTGTGTGTGTGTGTGTGTGTGTGTGTGTGTGTGTGTGTGTGTGTGTGTGTGTGTATGTGCTGTGGTGACCAGTGTATTTCTGTGCATGTGTGCATGTGTGCATGTGTTCATGTGTTCATGTGTGCATGTGTTCATGTGTGCATGCGTTCATGTGTGCATGTGTGCATGTGTGCTAACATCATGTACAGATTGTAAAGTGCGTTTCCTGTCTTCCTTCCACAGGTGCTGTGTTAGGTGTGGCTGAATGTAGCAGGGAACCTGATGTAACCGCCACTAATGGTGGAGATGATGAGACATGTATTGTGGCACAGGAAGGTCTGACAGAGTCTGTCATTGGTCCACCAATCGACAGTACACAGCGGTCAACCCCATCTATGCGCACACTCATACTGCCAATACATCCCTCGTCACCAATGGCCATAGCTGAGGGACAGCATACAGTTGGCATTGACTAGGAGAGTGTGGTACCTATGGCATGTGCATCCCCTCACAGCAGCCATAGCTGGATTACCAGAACGGTACCACATAGGCGGATGTCCAAGGGTTCTCGGGGGAGCACCACTGGTCGTATTGCCCCTGGCAGTCGTGCACCAGGAGGTATTACAACCTCCAGTATGTTCCAGGCTGTAATGCAGGCACAGGCATGTATGGAACGGTACACCTGACAGGGACTAAGGGTCTAGAGGGCCCATTATACTGATATTAATGACAGCATCCGTGACCTTGCCGGTGCCATCCGGAATTACACCGAGGTCATTGATAGCCATTGGAGGGAGACATTAGATGTCCTCCACAATGTGTTAGCTATGAGCCAGGACAGTGCGGGAAGGATGAGAGGCTGACACGGACACATGCCAGCAACAGCATCAGCTGGCATTCGTCATGGATGGACCATGGATCACACCCACTCCCGTAGTGGCAGTACCAGCCCCAGCAATGCTGGGGCTGGCCTGTCCATTGACCATCCTGCTAGACCATGTGCACATGGAACTGGCCAGTCCCAGCAGGGACATGGGTCCAGTCATCATACCTCTGCCTCTGATGATAGCACCCAGTCAGGGTTGGTACCCGATAATGCCCATAACACCCCTGCTAGGCACACACACACACCGTTCACAGAACTCAAACCCCTACTTAACTATGTTATGACACTTATGACATACGCATTAACATGACGCGCTATTTGCTTTACTGAGAGCATTTCTTTCCAAAGCTCTATTTGTAGGATGCTGACATCATCACACATGGCAAAGAGGTATTCACCACTCCTAATGTATTTCCACAGTCTCCAAAAAGGCCACTTCTCTCAAAGGCAGTCTTACACACACACACATTCACACTCAACATTTGCAGATTCAAACCCCTACCTGACTATGTTATGAACTCGGGAGATATGCATGTACACAACGTGCTATTTGCTGCACTGGGAGCATTTATTTCCAAAGCACTATTTGTAGGATGCTGACATCATCACACTTGGCAAAGAGGGATTCACCACTCCTAATGTATTTCCACATTCTCCAAAAAGGCTACTTCTCTCAAAGGCAGTTTCACACACACTCAGTATTTGCAGAATTCAAACCCCTACCTAACTATGTTATGCTACGGGAGAGATACGCATTAACATGGCATGCTATATGCATTACTGGGTGGTTTTTGATCTCCTTGAATATTTGTAGGATGCTGACATCATCAGACTTTCCAAAGAGAGATGCATCTCATTTATAATGGGTTTTCACAATCTGCTCCTCTCAAAGGAAATCGCACACATACACACACCCTCCACACACTTGGCATTTGTAGGATTCAAATCCCTACCTGACTATGTTATGAACTAGGGAGAGACGCATTAACACAACGTACTATTTGCTTTACTGGGAGCATTCTTTTCCAAAGCTCTATTTGTAGGATGCTGACATCATCACACTTGGCAAAGAGGGATTCACCACTCCTAATGTATTTCCACAGTCTCCAAAAAAGGTGACTCCTCTCAAAGGGAGTCTTACATACACTCAGCAGTTGCAGAATTCAAATCCCTACCTAACTATGTTTTGCTACTGGAGAGATATGCATTAACATGGCACACTATATGCTTTACTGGGTGCTTTCTGTTCTCCTTGAATATTTGTAGGATGCTGACATCATCAGACTTTCCAAAGAGAGATGTACGTCTTTTATAATGTGTTTCCACAGTCTCCAAAAATGCTACTCCTCTTAAAGGAAGCCATCCACACTTGGCATTTGCAGGATTTAAACCCCTATCTGGGTATGTTATGACACTAGTGAGATATGCATTAACACGACACGCTATTTGCTTTACTGTGAGCATTCTTTTCCAAAGCTCTATTTGTAGGATGCTGACATCATCACACTTGGCAAAGAGGGATTCACCACTCCTAATGTATTTCCACAATCTCCAAAAAGGCCACTCCTCTTAAAGGCAGTCTCACACACACACTCAGCATTTACAGGATTCAAACCCTTACCAAAATATGCTATGCGACTGGAGAGATATGTATTAATATGGCACGCTATATGCATTACTGGGTGGCTTGTATTCCCCCTTGAATATTTGTAGGATGCTGACATCATCAGACTTTCCAAAGAGAGATGTACCTCTTTTATAATGTGTTTCCACAGTCTCCAAAAAGGCTACTCCTCTCAAAGGAAATCACACACACATTTGGCATTTGTAGGGTTCAAACCCCTACCTGGGTATGTTATGACACTAGTGAGATATGCATAAACAAGACATGCTATTTGCTTTACTGGGAGCAGTTTTTTCCAAAGCTCTATTTGTAGGATGCTGACATCATCACACTTGGCAAAAAGGGATTCACCACTCCTAATGTATTTCCACAGTCTCCAAAAAGGCCACTCCTCTTAAAGGCAGTCTTACACATACACTCAGTATTTGCAGGATTCAAACTCCTACTGAACTATGCTATGCTACTGGAGAGATACACATTAACATGGCACGCTATATGCATTACTGGGTGTTTTTTGTTCTCCTTGAATATTTTAGGATGCTGACATCATCAGACTTTCCAAAGAGAGATGTACCTCTTTTATAATGTGCTTCCACAGTCTCCAAAATGGCTACTTCTCTCAAAGGAAATCATACACATAACCCCCACACACATACACACTTGGTGTTTGCAGGATTCAAACCCCTAGTTGACTATGTTATGAACTAGGGAGATACGCATTAACACAATGTGCGATTTGCTTTACTGGGAGCATTCTTTGCCAAAGCTCTATTTGTAGGATGCTGACATCATCACACTTGGCAAATAGGGATTCACCTCTCAAAGGCAATCTCACACACACACTCAGCATTTGCAGGATTCAAATCCCTACCAAACTATGTTATGTTACTGGAGAGATACACATTAACACGGCACGCTATATGCATTACTGGGTGTTTGTTGTTCTCCTTGAATATTTGTAGGATGCTGACATCATCAGACTTTCCAAAGAGAGATGTACCTCTTTTATAATGTGTTTCCACAGTCTCCAAAAAGGCCACTTTTCTCAAAGCCAATCTCTCTCACACACACACATACACTCAGCAGTTGTAGGATTCATACCCCTACCTAATTATGTTATGACACTAGTGAGATACACATTAGCACGACGTGCTACATGCTTTACTGTGTGGTTTATATTCGCATGCTATGTTTGTAGGTTGCTGACATTAGACTGGACATGTTTGTGTGTGCATGTAGTGTTATGCAATCCCACAAATGAACCTTGTGGGTCAGCAGGTATGAACATCTTGAACAGGAATACACAATTCATACCTGGTGTGATCTATCTGTGGACATATTACCGTTCCTTCATATGACAATACATATTCATGCACGGATTGTAGGTTTTGTGGATACCACATGTGTCTGTGATGTTGGTAAAGGGCTATTCAAGGTCTATGTGGGACCTGTGTTGCTCCTGTCATTGATGTTTGTCTTGGGTGGCTGCCTTGCAAGATATCTAGCAGGTTTGGGGAACGTGATGTGCTCATTAACATACCACAGACGTTTGTGTTGTGTGTTTGTCAGTTTCCAATATCTCTGTTCCTGACTGCAATCATGATGGACTCCATGGACTAGCATTTCAGACTTTGTAGGCTTATAGGAATATAGTTCCCATGGTGTGTTGTGCATCAACACTTGTGGGGTGTGCCACATGTTGCTGTAACACATTCAACGGTGTAAGATCCTGTAGAGAGTGTGAGGCTCAACAGACTATTTGGGTGCAGTGTCTGTTTGTCCTGTCGTTCACTTATGACACATATGGGGAAATATTGTTATCCACGTGATGGGATTCATTTGACATTGTGGGGACCAGTTTACACATTCTACATGTGATATCTCCTGGTATGATGTTAGGGCCTTTTGTCACTGGGAGGTGGCTATGTATGTATGGGCCTGTCTGACTGGATGTTGACATTGTCAGTCAGGTACAGTTGACCCTGACTCAGGACATAATATGACTGTACATCGATATTCCTGACATAGATGAAGGAGGTGTAATGTTTCTGTCTGCACTCCTTTGCAGATTATCTTTCCACAGCAACAACAAACCTGAACACTAAAACCCTGTTATACTCTTTTACACACTTGACACACTACTGATCCTTTGTGATCAGTCGACAGTGTATGTCATCATCATATCCTGGCATGTCCAAAGGTCGGTTTTGTGTGTACTCTCCAGTCCAGCTGGTGCATATTGGAATTCTGACACATTGTTACAACTGCCTTATCTACACAGGTAACACTGTCCCCTTACCAATAAACTCAGATATCTGTGAGAGGTGCAACTGTATAGACAGACAGGAGGCTGAGCTCTCCCAAGCCATGACTGGCACAGTATATCGGGTGGTGAAGGTAACCACACACACCAAAAATACAGTCACACATGCACCTATGACAACAGCAAACCATATACATTGACACACAATGACATACTTGGAGCATCTAAATGTACTCTGCCTAAGCAGCTGAGACATCCAAAGCAGACACACAAACAACTGCTAACACACAACCATACACACATATCATCACATAGTTCACAAAGTCATTGTGCCACACAGTCACTGCCCTTAGGCCTACACAACACACCTCATACAACTGTATTAGGTGAGTGTAATTGTCGGTCACACTGACATCCCACTCACCAGGCTGAACAAGGTGAAGGTCACTTTGTGCTGTGTGTCGGGTGCCAGGATATGCCACATGACACATGCACTGTTGTCAGTCGACTGCATGTACAAATATGGCTCCATCATTGAGCATTCTGGTCTGTAGACCTTCAGATGTTCCTCCCTGGACTACATGACAAGAGGCATAGAGGAGCTCTCTGATCATGTAGCCCTGGGCAGTATGACCCTGACCTTGTGTAGCATCTTACCCTCACCAAATACTATATCACAGTATACAGATGACATGATCAGTTTTAACAGTTGCCTAACATATTGTTGTCATTCACAGGGGATCCAGTGTCTGTCAGCCTGGGATTAAATGCTCAACATGCCATGTACATTTGCTATGGATGCCATGCACTTGTCACTCCTAGGCTTTTACAGACTACCTTAGGCTCTTGACACACACATAGTGGCTGTTTGAAGCGAGGGTCAGATGACATAACCACAGCTATAGATGTTACAGGGTACAGGAAACGGAGAGTGATGGTGCTCAACAACTAATGTCTAACCCTCAGAATGCATGCACTCAGGACTCACATCAGTATGGAATCTGTCAATATATGTGCAGTAAAAAACACCTGGTTCAGGCTCACAAAAGCACAGCAGCACTAACATGTTTTACATCATACCATGGTTTTCAGACACAAGACTCGGACTGGACAACAACAATGGGGGGGGATTCCATATACATCATTCATACACACACCTCCAGGTTGGTAGCAGTACACAGAGCATTGGGGAATGTACATGTGCAACTGAGAGTGGTCAAAACTGCATTTCAGTTTGTAGACTGTTACAGACCACACTCCAAAACATGGGCACAACAGTCGTTATTCCTGGGAACACTGGGGAATGTGAAGGTCTCACCAAACACCATTATATTGTGTGACTTCAAATACACAAACATTGACTGGGTATACTACTCAAGCAGTGACACCCTCGCACAACAGTTGCTAAGATTATTACACTCAAATGCTAGGGCAGACCAGGTCACCACACCCACAGGGGGTTATACATATGGTACCTGATCATCACACACATGGGGACTCTATGTTCCACAACAGAGGTATACCTGTAATTGTTAAGATCGGAACATACATTCATCTCACTAGACATACATATCCCATACACACACACATCCTATGTGATCTCAGTGACATACTTCTCATGAGCAAATGTCACACTTGTACAAACTGAGGTGGTATCCCTTAATGACCTTGGGACAGTGTTAATTACGGCTCAGACAGCTACATACTTTACAAGCACATTCTATGGACAATTACTGGAATTCATGGATCATGCTATCCCAGATAACTACAAGACTCACTCCTTCAAAGGTAGGGGACCTGTCTACTGGACCACGGCCATTACTGAGCTGTACATGGACAGGAGGAGGCTACTACATTATAGAGCACAATCACAATCTGGAAGGCATCTCTGATCAGTACTATGGTATAGCTACGATCAGTTGTTGATTCATCTCAGGCCCACTTCTAATAGACACTTGCAACAGACACTGTGGACAATCACAAGGCCTTATTTAGTTATGTCAGGAACCTGTGTGGAAACTCACAGATATGCTGTGAGTTACTGCATAATTACAAATGATACAGTGAACCCACTGACATTGCGAACATCATGGACAACAGGTTCAGTGGAAATGTTTCCCCACCATCCCCCCTGCAGTGCACATGTCCATCACAACAGGGTGTAACCTCCCTGACATCACAGATGAACATGTGTGTGCTGCCCTCTCCATAGCAGACAACACAGCATCAGTGGAACCAGATAGTGTCCCAGACTGTGGCATACACAAGATTCATTACAAACTTCACACTCACATTATGTCACTGTTCAATATCACAGTTACTACAGGCATACAGCTACAGTGTACCCGATACACAGTGCTGGTGCCACAAGGGACCCTGGACATTATCACAATATATGCCTAACTATACTGGTCTGCTATGCTATGGAGTGTATCATCATGGAACACATACACATACACATTGTGAACCTACAGACACTGGATCCTACACAATCTGGTGCTGTTGTGGGCATATCTTGCCTCTTGCAAATGTTTGATGTCTTTAAACAGTTAACAGGTCCATAGACATACACAGGGTTGTCCACACAACCTACCTGGAGCTCACACACCACTTCTACACAATGCCCCACTTGGCCTTTACACATTAGATCACAGGATTCAATATATACATATATGTCACAATCTGGATTTCTAACTGGATCATGGATAGCACACACATGGTCAGTATTGCAGGTGCCATGTCTGACTATACACCAGTTACACGTGGCATCCCACAGGGCTCATTCCTGTGACCTCTCTTGTTCTGTATATATTTTTGATGCATACTGGCTAACACAGGAGGAATATGGATGACCATGTTTGCAGATGACTGCAAACTCTGTGCCATATTCGACTCCACAGCGGGCACAGGCATCCTCAGAAAGGGTTTCACAGAGATGGCTGACTGGTGCCAGAGCCATGGCCTACAGCTACCTTACTTTAGATGCATAGTCATCACCTTTGGTAGTAACATCGTGCACACATATTACCACATAGGTGATGATACATCACATACAGTGTGTGTGGTTTGTGATTTGGGGACGTGAATACTTAGTACTCTTGCCTTTGACATTCTCATTGCCAATGTTGTTGGACACACCTTCTATTTAGGCAACCTTATCCCATACAGTTTTACATCCAGATCAGGTGGGGTCATTGTGACCCTGTAGTTATCTGGCACATGCTTGGATACAATGGCCCATTTCGGATGTACCTTATCCAACACCTGCATCAACTGGAATGTACACAGATTTACATAACCAAGTGGATCTAGGAACTCACACAGATGGTATGCACAGTTTGGCTATGGTGACCCCAGCTGTCCTCAGTTGCTTACTGACTACTTGGATGCAGTCTGTGCCTTTTGTTTGATGCCATGTCCATCACAGCATTGATGGACAGGCTCCACATGAGGATATCAAAGTCCCTTACAGCTACATGCTCCAGGGACAGGTACATGAGCAATGATGTTAATAATACTTGCTGAAGGGGCATATTACCATCACAGAGGCTCCACTCACTCAGGAATGTGATCAGAGTACCACATATGCACAGACCCACGCTGACCACCTACAGGTGACATCTTCACAGGTGGACGGGTGATCGTATGTTTAGCCCTGGGATATGTTACGGGTCCTTTCTAGACAGGAAGAATGAAATGAACATATGTGAGATATCTTGTGTGACATACTATTGACAGGCACAGTCTACTGATCTAGCGTGATTGCAGACTACAAACACACTGTGGCTAGGCTTCTACATACCCTAGGGCAGATAGCCTAGTGTCAACCTATGAACCTATGCTAATGCTCAGGATGCACATTGTTCAGTGATGGTACTGATTGAAGGTTTTGTTTCTTCTTTGCTTTACCACTTCCTATGACCAATCTAGGTTTCTGTATAACATATTTGATTGTGACAGTATTTCACTATTTTATATTGTGTCTGTTGTCATATCACTGTGTGCACATGGTGGATTGGTGAATGGTGCGAGGTTCCTGGGCTGACACTTGCAACTGAGGGATATGTGTGGCCCACTGCTGTACCCAAACTTGACCTAAGTGTGTGAGCATGCCCAGTTCAGACTTTCAGTGTTTTGTTGCCTGACATTTGTCTCATAGTTTCAAGTGTGTGAGCATGCCCAGTGTGACCTTGCAGTATATTGCTGTCTGAGGTCCACTACCTTTGTTGATGTGTGTGAACATTACCAATATTAACATTTATACTATATGTGTGTTGAATATCAGGTTCTATTATTACTGCAGGCCTCACCTTTGTGTCTTAACTCAACAGAGATTATGCTATGCATGCAAGGTTTCCATTAGATACTTAGCATTGACTTCTCGACATTTTTTCATGCAAGCTGACCATTGACATACTGTCATGGTTTAGTGGTTCTGTACTCTGACTATAGTGCACTGTATCTGGGGTTTGAGGACTGTCACTGCTTCATATTTTCATACATGGCAGAACAGACTGCTTCAAGAAAAGTGAAGCAAATATGAACTTGTTAACCTGCTTTTGATGAACTATACCCACATTTGACCAGACTTGCACAACATTGCTCAATGTTGCCCAACATTGCTGGACAGTGCACAATATTGCTGAACATTGCCTGTAGTTGTGCTACTTAGTGTGTGCAATTTTGTTCACATATACTAAATAGTGGTGAGAGCTGTTTAGTAGTGCTTTATATTGCTTAACACATAGCAATCATGCCTCAGGTGGTGCTGCAGGGCTGCCTATGTCAGATGCACATTTTACACTCCCTATACATGTTTGTTAACAGGTAGTGTCAAGTTAGGCATCGCTTATACTATATGTGCAAGTTGGAGAGAGGTATCATTTCCAGGGTTATTGCTGAGCCAGTGTATATGCTATGCGTTGCCTCTTTGCCAAGGCCAAAGCATACTGGGCACACCTCCTTCTGCCTACTGGAGCAGGCTCAGGTTGTTCCTCCTCCGAGTCACGCTCTGCCTGTGATGGCCTTGGCAATGGTGGGGGGCTGTTGTGCCCAGCCTTATGCTGCTCCTGCTGCAGCTGTTTTTGCAGGATCATATTGTGTAGCATAGCACATACCATGACTATTTGGGTACATGTAGTTGGTGAGTACTGCAAGGCTCCACCAGATGTGTCCAGGCACTGGAACCATGACTTGAGCAGCCCAAGCACACACTCGATTACATTTCGTGCTTGTGCGTGTGCCTCATTATGGCATTCCTGTTCAGGTGTGTGTGCATTTCTGATGGGTGTCATCAGCCAGGGCTCGAGTGCATATCCAGCATCCCCCACTAGGTGACCATGAGGGATGTCCCCACTGGCAAATGTCTGGTACAGCTGTGTCAGATGCCAGATATGGGAGTCATGGTAGCTTCCAGGGCAGCCAGCACACACATTCATTATTATGCCCTGGGCATCACACACGACCTGGCAGTTGATGGAGGGGTAACCCTTGTGGTTATAGTAAACCCTACCTTGCTCACCGGCTGGTGCTTTGATGCGAATGTGCGTGCAGTCTATTGCACCCACTACCTCAGGATATTCCACTATTTGCTGGAAGAGATGCATATTGCTGGCCAATACCTCATGGGAATTGGGGAAATATACATGATCACCGACATGTGCTGCCATGGCATTCAGGAACTGGTGCAGTACCCTAGATGCTGATGCCTGTGAAATCCCCATCATATCGCCAGTTGGTCTCTGGAAGGTACCTGTTGCTAATAGTCTTAGGCCAACACATATCTTGGTTTCCACTGGGATGGGTTCCCCTCTGTTGGTTCTGTGTGTGAGGCGTGGCCTGCACAGCTCAACAATTTGCTGCATGAGGTCTCTGTCCACTCTATAGTGCTCCACTATCTCCAGCTCATGTAGCCCTTGGTAGGTTACCCTAGGCCTGTACACTCTTCTCCGTCTCCTCACTGTGGGTTGCTCAGCAGCATTTGCATTGTCACCACCCTCAGCATGTTGCATATGTCACCTTATGACAGCAATGGCAGCCCCTAACATTTCTTTGTCTCAGTAAAGCTTTTTCAGTTTTCACTTTCTATTAGCTTACTGCAGTGTTGCAGTGTGTCTGAGAAATACATACTGGAATGTTTTTGGCTGAGTTTTGAGTGCTGGGCTGGGCTGGGCTAGTGTAATACCTGTGTAAATGGCTGATTCCGATTGTTTTCACCTGTTAGCTCTGCTAGTACTCCCTGGTTAACTTTCTACTATTTGTTGTGCTTCATTTTCCCTTTCTGTTTCCTCAGGGGGCAGTGCCACGCAAACAAGCACAAACACGTGCACACCAGCTCACACGCGTGCACACATGCTTACACTGACTAAAACTTGTATATTCCTGTTAAAACGTGCGTACACCAGCACAAATGTGCTTACAACTGTTTACACAGCCTTACATATGCTTACTCAGGCCTACACGAGTGCACACATGCTTACACGCGTGCACACTCTCTTATTCAGGTTTACTGGCTTGCACACATGCACATGCACACTCAGCAAGAAACTTTGGTGTTATCCACAGCATACACCTTTGATTTCTTGACTTTACCTGGCCTACCTGTTGACACACCTCTTTCACTATTATGTAAATGTAAGCTGACACATCTCACTTTGCTCCAGTGAGCTGCACTCCTTTCATACATACCCCCTTCATGATTTCACCTATTTTCTACTCTGTTACTCCCCTTATCCTACTCCTACACTCCACTGACTGTGCTCATTTGCTCTGTGAACTTGAGATTCACGATCATAACTCTCATTTGCATAGGCTTGCCTACTAATGCTTAGTTACATCTCTTAGACTGAGCTTCCCCCCTTAGCATCCTCTACTCGGTGGCCATGTTGTCTTCAGCCTGCCATTCCCTTGCATTGTAAATTCATTTTAGCTATGAAATCCACATTTGTGGATCTTAATTATTCATTTTCTGTTTTTTAGTTATTTTCTTTTTTTTTAGGGCGCAGCGCATTTGCGCGGAGCTGCGCTACAATTAAACCCTGGAAATCGGGATAAAAAAAAAGTTATTTTATTTTTAATTTGCATCACTTCCCATTGCCAATGGCCGTATTTTTGGCCATTGGTATGCTTCCGCCTGTGAATGCATGCTTTTTTACAGCTGACACAGCTCTGTTTTGCTATTTGCAGAACCGTACTCAGTTATCAACTGAGTACATTTCTGCAGATAACACTACTCCTACTCGGACAGGTTCGGGTTTCCTGGATCGCAAATTTACCTCATTTGCATGGCTTTCACCTGCAATTGAGGTAATTTGCATATCCCAGCCCTGTCCGTGTAGGACTAGTTTAGAGAGCTCAGTTGCACACCCCTGCCGGCTGTTCCTGGATCGCTCGGTGGACATGTTGGCTTGCTGCAGTCTTACTCTACTCTTAGACTCTGTGCAAGCCTTCGTGAATCCGGCCCAATGACATTTCGAAGTAGTTGCACTTTGCAAATAAGGGCACACACTGAAATGTCCCTAAAATCATGGTACCTTGCTAGGCAACTCAAGGCCCCCCTACTATCACTAAGGAACAGGTCCTTAATGCTCTCTCTAACACCAAGAATACTGCATCAATGGGCCCAGACAATATCCCTGGATTCCTTCTTAATAGCATGAAACATGACCTATCAGGGCCTCTGGAATTACTATTTAACTGCAGCATCCAAACAGACTTTGTGCCTCATGAATTGAGAAAGGCAACAATTATCCCTCAGCACAAAGGTGGGCAATCTACAGACCCTGAAAACTGCAGACCCATTGTCTCACTAGTCTTATATGTAAAGTCATGGAAAGAATTGTCATGGTGATGATCAGTAGAGATATAGTAAACTTTCAGACACTGGACCCTACACAGTTTGGTATCATCAAGGGCAAATCATTCCTACTCAACCTAATGGACTTCTTTGAGAAGGTCACCAGAGCAATGGATGAGGGCAAAGTCATTCACACTGCCTACCTTGTCCTGGCCAAGGCATTTGACACAACACCCTACTCGGTTATTGTTGACAAACTCAAGAGGTTAGGTACAAACTCATATGTCACCCAATGGATAGCCAACTGGCTCACAGACAGGACCCAGGAAGTTAGAATTGGGGAGACCAGCTCTACAAAGAGGACAGTCACAAGTGGAGTCCCTCAGGGATCAGTCCTTGGACTGCTCCTTTTTGGCATTTATTTCTCATTGGTAAGATCAGACCATAAATTTATTTCACTGGATGTCCACATCCCGACCCCACCCCCAGCCCAGAAAACCACAGTGAAAAACTTCTCAAAAGCGAACTTCTCACTTCTCAAAACCGAAGTGGAATCCATCAAGGCCCCAGAGCCAGTGGAAACTACGGCCCAAACTGCAGAATCCTATATAAACGCATTCTACAGACATCTCCAGGAATGCATGGATCATGCTATCCCAAACAAAACCAAGACCCAATCATCCAAAGGCAGGCGTCCAGTCTGGTGGACCCCTGCCATAAATAAACTGTACAGCAGAAGGAGGAAGCTACTACATGACAGAGCAAAATCCCTAATAGGGAAGGCATCTCTGATCAGTACTAGCAAAAAATTATGATCCCTCATAAAATCCTCCAAGGCCAGCTTCGAGAGAAATATTGCACAGGACACCAAAAACAATCATAAGGCTTTTTTCAGTTATGTTAGAAACCTGGGATGCAACTCCCAGACTTGTTCTGAGTTGATTCTAAATGACAAAAAATACACTGATCCCACAGACATCGCCAATATCCTGACAGACAGATTCAGTGCAAACTCCCCCCCTCCCCCCAAAAGAGCAAGTATCTATCCCGGCAGAGGGCTACCTCCCAAACATCTCTGATGCTCAGGTGAAGGCTGCCCTCTCCAAAGCAAAAAGCAGTGCTTCCATGGGACCAGATAGCATCTCAGGTTGCGTCCTACATGAACTCCAAGAGGAACTAATCCCTCAAATAAAACAGCTATACAATCTCAGCCTCACTACAGGATATGTGCCTACAGAATGGCGTACAGCAACAGTGGTCCCACTCCACAAAGGTGGAGCCTCTACGGACCCTGGAAACTATCACCCCCTAAGCCTGATTAGCTTAGTCTGCAAGGCTATGGAGAGGATCATCATGGAGCTCATAAACAAAGACATTGGGGACCTACAGACACTAGATCCTACCCAGTTCGGCTTTGTCAAGGGCAGATCCTGCCTTTTGAACTTGGTTGACTTCTTCGAAACAGTCACCAAAGCCATAGATGAAGGAAAGGTAGTCCACACAGCCTATCTGGACCTTGCAAAGGCATTTGACACAGTACCCCACTTGGGCATCATAGATAAGCTATCTATCTTAAATATAAACCCCTATGTCACAAGATGGGTCACAAACTTGCTCAGTCAGAACCCACAGAGTGAGAGTTGCTGGAGCCATGTCAGACTCGAAACTGGTCACAAGTGGCATCCCACAGGGTTCTGTCCTGGGACCACTCTTGTTCGGTATATACTTTTCTGAGGTACAGGCAAACGTGGGAGGACTATGGCTCACCAAGTTCACAGATGACTGCAAATTGGGTGCCATAATCAACTCTCCAGCTGACACAAACATCCTTCAAAAAGGTCTCACAGAGACAGATAACTGGTGCCAGCGCCATGGTTTAAAGCTAAATGCCAAAAAATGTATAGTCATACCCTTTGGCAAAAACAATGTGCCCACAAATTACCACATAGGCAGAAACCCATTAAGTACAGAGAAAGTTATTAGGGACCTGGGGACCCAAGTTGATAGCAATCTCTCCTTTGAAAACCACATTGCCAAAGTAGTTATAAAGACCTTCTACATAGCCCACCTCATCACGAAGGGTTTCACATCTAGATCAAGAGAGGTAATCGTGCCCCTTTATTCATCCCTCATCAGGCCCATCATAGAATACAATGCCCCTTTTGGGATGTACCTTACCCGACACCTGCAGCAATTAGAAAGACCCCAAAAGTATCTCACCAAGAGGATCAATGGTCTCAAACAGATGCCATATGCTGCTCGGTTAAAAAAACTCCAGCTCTACTCAGCTGCATACCGCCTACTTCAAGGCGATCTATGCCTGACATGCAAAGCTATGTCAAATCCAGAATTAATGGACATGCTCCACCTCAGTAAATCTAAATCCCTTAGAGCCACACGCTCGAGGGACTTGAACTTCAGCACAGAAATAAATAGAACTTGCTGGAGGGACAGGTTCATAACCCAGAGGCTCCCTTCACTCTGGAATAGAATTCCAGTTCATGTGAGGCAGAGCACCTCACTGAATCTCTTCAAGAAGAATCTCGATAGGTGGATGGGGGAGCGTAGGTTTGTCCCAGGGATTACTCCCGTGTCACTATTAGACAGAGGCACAGTAAACTAAACCTTAAAAAGGGCACAGTATACTAAAAATCAAGGGGTGGCGTAAGCCATACAGAATCGGGCTAGGCTTATAATTGCCCCAGGGCAGATAGCCTAGTATGAACCTATGAACCTATAAGTAAAGGTCAATGTCAGTGGTCTCAGGCTGACTAAATTTGCATATGATTGCAAATTAGGAGCTGTCATTGAATGTCACACTGACACAAATGTTCTCCAGGAAGAGCTGACACAGACAAATGACTGCTGTCAGAGCCATGGACTAAAACTAAATGCCAAGAAATGCATAATAGTATCCTTTGGGAAGTCATCCATCACTGGTAACTATCATACTGACAACACACCCCGTAGAGTTGACCCAGTAGTCAGGGACCTATGGACACCATTAGTAATCTAGCCTTTGAGCATCACATTTCTACAGTGGTGAGGAAATCATTGTATGTTGTGCAACTTATAAACAAAGGTATGGCATCTAAGTCCAAGGAAGTCATTGTTCCACTGTATTCATCATTCCTCAGACCTATCATTGGGTACAATGCCCCCTTTGATACGTACCTAGGAAAGCATATCCTACAATTGGAACATTCACAGAGGTTCATCACTAAAAGAATACAGGGCGTTAGTAATATGTCCTATGCAGACCAGCTCTATTCTGTCACCTACAGGCTTTTGAGGGAGATCTATGCCTGGTATCAGGGCATTATCAGACCTCATGCTGGTAGACCTCCTGCATATCCACAAACAGCACCAGAATTACCCATTATAAAGACGTAACCTTGCTTGTGATATAACTAGGACCTGCTGGAGAGATAATTATGTATACCAGAGACTACCCTGTGTCCCATCTAAGGGAAGCAGAGTTCTTCTCTAACCCAATTCAAGTGCAACTTGGACAATTGGATGGGAAACCAGAAATACATTCCTGGCATGGCACCTATGTCTCTAATGGTCAGAGGTAAACTGTAAATGGCTCATCTCCCAGTCCCATGCTTAGACTTATAAAGGGCATCAGAACTTGTCAGAGGCTTAAAAAGGCCCTTGTGGTCATTAGCCTAGTAAACACCTATGAACCTATGAAACTATAATGGCAGCAGTTTGTGAATAGACATACCCAACACAAGAAACTTTTCAAAATGGCTATATTTTGACTGTATTTCATGAAATAATTGCACTTTACACACAATAAACTCTTTGAAACACATGTACAATAATAAGCACACACTGTAAGCACTTTTACATACTTTGGGATACTTCTAATAACTTTTGTTACACCCTTGATACAATCCAAAGTCATAGTTATGCCAAAACATAGCACTTTGCCAAAACACATGCAGTCAGCTTGTTTTATTTTTGCTTAATGTGCCCTTTTTTGTTTTGCCTTATTAGAGTAATTTTGCTTGTTTAAGCCATTATCATGCCCAATGTATTTTCTTATGCTCGTTTTATTCTAAATATGCCCAGTTTTGCTTTGAACACACTTGCTTTACTTTAAACATTCTTGTTTTTCTTCATATTAATTATTTCATTAAATACCTTTATTTTAAATATTCTTTTTTTAGCCAAAAACTTTTTGTGCCTCCCACTTGATCAGTAATGCAGTTTGTGCCCTTGTAGTGCCCCGTTTTATCTCTTTTATCAAATAAACAGTTTGTGCTACTTCTCCTTGCCTTTGATTCTTTTCTGGCTCTTTTTGTGCTCATTTCTCTTGGCTTTGCCTTCACTGTTATCTCTGCACCTCATAGTTCTGGATTTCATTCTCTTCTATCCTGATTCTGACACCATATCACTCTCCTACTTTGGACACAATAGAAGAGTCTTTGTGGGTTCTGTTCAAGCAGCTTTATTCTATACAAACACATCACTATATAGGTTTACTGACTTTAACTCAAGTAACTTATATACAAACTATCAACTGCAATCATGCATGCTCTCACTGTGGCTGCTCCTACAAAATGGCACTAGGGTGTGCACGCATCTGCAATTTATATGTGCATGTACAGCTTTGACAAGCTTCTTAAAGATACAGCACACTTCACTTGCAATCTGATCTACAATACCCATCTGGGAAATCATCTACAGACATCAGTGATGTTGGTTGAAGATCTGTTCCTCTGTCCAGGCCTCCAGCAGGTATGGAGAGAGAGACCAATCAGGCCACACAGTGATGCCAAGAACTCTTGCATGTCTGTGAAGGTGTTCTGAGTAGCTGAACTCCTCACAATGTCATCCTCTCCCATGCAAGAGTAGTTGCCTTTTTGTTGGCATGGTGATGCATGTCAATGACCTTATGGTGCACTTGTAGTGCAAATCTATCATGGCACCAATGGCATTTACATCTGCAAAAAGTTCATACCATGCATATTCGTGGAAGACGCATTCATTCTTGTTGGTCATAAGAATTTGCCAGCTACGTTCATAAACTATCGGCAGCAAGGTGTCTCTGCCTGGGAGGACTTCTCCATATGTCTGTACTTCTTAAGAGCTATCACCACCTGTAAATTTGAACATATACATATGTTAAGTGATAGCCCACTAATATCAGCTGCATACAGTGTATGGTCTCTCACTCTACTGTCCAAGGTGAGCACAGACTGCACAACACTTGATCCACCCAGAGTCATATATCAACTTCACATGTCACTGTTGGGAAGTAGCATCCTGTAGCTGGTCAAAAGTCTGCCTCCAACATATTGTACCTATATATAGTATATACTAGATAAATCTACCATGGCAGTAAGTGTTGATGGCAGTGCACCAGTACATGTGGTCTGTGTACTATGCCCCCACTCCATCCAACTTTGGTCTTCACTTTGCATGTGGATCGATACTGCTGTCTGCACCTGTACCCTATCTACTCCCTTTCTTTACTGGTTTGCAGTATGTGGAATCTATGTACCTGGCTACATACTATTGTTCCTCCCACCAAAATCTGAAGGTCAAACAGAAACAATTATTACAACAACATGATCACTTTAGAGTTGTATCCCTCCAGGCCTTTTTAAGCATTCAGCACAATAAGATGATGGGGGCCTCTGCAAGGCATTCATGAGTATATCATATGCAACCACAGAGCTGCTTCCCAGCTAACTTGGAGCAGCATAATGTCACTAAGTCAAATCACCAGCAGTGAATGTTTTGTATGCAGTATGCCATGGTCCATATAATTTGCATGCCTGCCCAATTGCCTCTTCATTCCACAGAAGTACAACAGTCAATCTAGCATCCACCATTGCAGCACTCCATGTCCACCTCACACAACTAGCTGCAAGTGGCTATGAAAGCCCCTTAAAATAGACACACACATTTACGCAGTTAACCCCCCCCCCCGAGAAGGCTTGTGTTCCCTAACTCCATCATATATGACTCCATCATATATCACATCTAGCTGTAATTTATAAAGCAGTGTAAGTTTATACTAGGATGTTAAGTCACAAAATGTGTAACCACTGTCTGTCAGCAGTCAGATAGTGGGTAGCCTCCCCCTTGCACATCAACAGCCAGACAACACTAAAGTTACTCAGATATCCTCCCTGCAAGTCACTGTCCATTATAAACTTACTGTAACAACTCTAGCAAAGTTCATCCTCTATGAAGTTTAATCTTCTGTCACCATTATTCTTATTTTGCACTGCATCAAATCTCTATGAACTATAATGGCCTTAGCCGTTCTTTTCAGGTAATTTCATGGCTTGTAGAATTGCAAATATGCTAATAAAGTTATTAAGGGAAGCTGCTGGTTTTTGAATTGCATATTTTACACAATGTTTACCAGAGTAAAGCTGTACACCAAGGCTTCTACCTGACAGGGCACACACATGGGCGACTGTGTAATACATTGTGCATACTTAATCAGGTTACTGACCCCTTGCAGGCACATGGCTGGTTTACGCAATGCTGTGGCCCCTAGCTATGTTCCACTGCTATAATGGGGAGGTGTCAGCTGTATGGGCTACATACAATCTGGTTGGTGTGTCTTTCACACCCCAAACATCACCTTGGCATGTCATTCATCTATGCCCTGTTATATGGTGGCATCACACATTGTCAAACTGCCTTCTTTTCCACTGATGTATGTTATTTGATGCATGCATTATGTGCTGATGTGAATTTTCCTCAAGTCAGTAACCTGTGAAGTGGGAATGCCTTCCAGAGGTGCTATTTATAGAAGAGCTCCCAGGTGGTGCAGAAAAGAGAAATAAATCTTTCTCCATATTTCCAGCATAGAGGCTTCTGGGAGTATCTGCTGTGAACATCTAAAGATATTCCCCAGTGCCAGACAGATGCTTGGCAATGCCTTTATAGGGCAATAATGGATGGTATGGCCATCACTTGACTGTTGAGAATTGCAGGAATCAGAAGCAATACCACAATAATCCTCTTTGCCAATGGGAAGAGGAGGTTAGAGAAAATGCGCTTTGAGTTTTACAGTAAGCACTCATGAGAGATGATTAGTACTGTTATTTAGTCTTAACTTGCCAGACAGAAGCAGGATATTTATTAATGGACATGTTCCTTTACTTTTATGTTTTTTAGCTGCTGGAGAGATTTAAGAGAATAAGCTGATATATCAAAGGAATCAGTAAAAACTGTACAGGTGTAGGGGTGCATATATACTGGTGATGTTGGAGCTGCATATATTTTAGATACTTGCATAAGTGCATATTGTTAGTGTTGCTAATAGTGTAAATCTTTCATACTGCTATTATATACCTCCTGACAAACATACACAAAATCTTCAGGCGGACATGCTGTCCCACCCATTCTACATCTGGGGAGCTCCAATGGTGCTGAGGTACTTGCTCAATGGCTTGAATGTGGGTGTTCCACCTGCATTCCATGTATTATACCACTACATCACACCTGCACGTTTGCTATAGCCCTGCCATCCACACAGGCCACACTAGTCTGCATTATTTATGATTTGTCTTTTCCATGCCTCCTGGCAGTGGCAGGTTTTGCTGGTATACCAAGAGCATGCCACAGAAAGACTGTACTGTATCATTTACTAGTACAATATATGCTATATTACATGCCCACTGGCCATATTTATGCCAAGGTTTTGTCACATGTGGATGGACTCTCTTGACATAGGTAACATGTTGTCATGCAGAATACTGTCTGGTAGACTGTCTGTACTTCCTTGTCTCTCCATTGATGGCAACACATGGCATCAGAGGTGTACCAGTCTGGCTACCTTGACCCCTTTGATCACTCATTGTACCACATACACTGTTCCTGTGACATGCACACAGGGGGCCTGCTTAGGCAGCACACCATACTGGACCTGATGGCACATTGTCTGAAATAGCATTCTGTGTCTTGGCATGTTATTGGATATATTGGCATTGCATCTTTACTAATATTTTACTTCCCCAGGTACTTTTATGGCAAACAATGGTACACAGCATATGTACCGCATTATCAGTGGTTTCTCTCTGTTTATCCCTGTCTTTTTAATATTTAATTGCTATTTTTATTTTGCATCTCCCCATTTTTGTTACTATTTTATGCTGTTGCATGGCAGCTGTCACTTCACTATCAACATAGCCTACCGATAATTTCTGGGTCGACAGCTGCCTCCAGACTTGTCTCTCTGTAGGGAGACATAAGTCATATAGAAAGAGGCAATCTGTAGGGTACTCTGGTGGCCTCCAGTGACCTCTCTGTAGTGGAATTTGTATGTTGAATATCAGGAGAAGCCACTAGTGGGTCAAAGTCACTATGTCACTAACCAAGAGTTGTAGGATATAGTGATAGTATTGCTGGTACAGCAGCTTGATGCCTGGTTTTGGCCACCTGGACCATGTCCTTCTATGACTGGCAGAATTCCACTGTCCACCAGGCCAAGAAATCCTGGACATAGTCAGAACGGCAGTCATAGAGATGACTACCCTCTAGCTTAGTGCAACAGTGAAAAGAAGGACAGTCACCTGTGACCGCATCCTGTCCTCAGTCATGATCTCCTTCTTCCTTTTGTTTCACTTCCTTCCCCAATTTATACCCTAGTCATCCAACAACCAGCTGTCCTCCCTGTGTCTGTCTTTGTATCTCCCTTGTGTTCCCCCAGTTTGACTCAGCAGCTTCCCTGTTATTTGTTTTTTGTGTATGTTTATCTGTTCCTGCTACCATCCCTGCCCATTTTTCCTGTTCATACTTTCCCCTTGTTATCTTCCTCTCTTCTTCTGGGAAAAAATGAAAAACGGGCATTTGTGTGATATCAATCTATCTATCTATCTATCTATCTATCTATCTATCTATCTATCTATCTACATATATGCATATATACTTTTACTTCCCCATCCCACCTCACTTTTCCCGCCTTTTCCTTCTGTGCATGCCTCTTGTTGCCATTTTGTGTGTTTCTCTATTTCTGATTGTCCAATGCACTTATTTCATCTCCATTTACAAGAATAAATTAGTAGAGACTTAATAGGGCTCTTAGCCATGCTCACAATGACCGATTGTTGCATGCATGAACACACATCATTGCGAACATGCTACATATGCACACTACTGCCATCATTAGGTCACATGACTGTTATTGTAGTGCAGTGTTGGCCATTATCTGGCCGGTTGGCTTTTCACCAGCACATTCTCTAAATAGTTTGACTCTGTCCTACATTGTTAATCAGCTTCAGCCTACATTGCACTACTCTATATGAACTGCTTTGCTGATACATTGTCACGGAAGTGATGTTTCTGAATTCCAGCCTCAGTTTTCTTAATGTTTAGCTGTAATATTTAGTGTACTGCTCTGGTCTGATTGTAATAATCAGTTTATGCTTCCAGGTGTGCTCCTGGTTCCCCTGCATTTTGTAAAATCTTGCTTTAGTCAACGAACACTAATGGTGGTTGTGATTGTCGAATGCCCAGATAGTTAAATGCTTGATATCTTGAAGTGCCATTTCTTTGAAACAGGTGAGTGGGGATTGGGAGGGGCCAGAGTGTCTACGTGCATATCTGGGTGTTAGAGTTAGAGCAAAGGTTAGATAAAGGTATAGCTGTTGTGTGTTTGCGTGTCAGTGTGTGTATTTTAGAGTTAGGGTTGAGGTTAGGTAATGGGCTAGATTTCATGTTCATAGTGTGTGTGTTGGTGCAAGTTTAGGTACCTGAGTGTGTGTTGTGTAGTGGCAATGTTATGGGAAGGATTTTTTAAAGGTACAGTGTGGGGTTAGGGTTGGGATGGGGATAAGGGTTAGGATTAGCACACATTACTGAAATGATGCAGTGGGGTGAAGCCTATCTTAAAAAAACCTTTCTGTAACACTGCCACTATTCAGATAAAATGGAGGCTAGTGTAATGGGGAAGTTTAGTGTAAAAATCAGAAAAGGAACTTGTTTTCCGTTGTTGAGCTTTCATGGGTTTGTTATTTAGATAATTCAGCCTTATGCTTGCTCAATCTTATTTTGTCTGTGAGTTTTTTCAGCATTAAGTAAATTCAATTGTACATTAGAGAATTGAGCTGCTATAGTACAACACATATTTGTTTTTCTCCAGTACAGTTGCAAAGTACTGCTCGGGCCTTCCCTTGCATATATATTATACCTGACTTTATTTCTGGCCATCCATCTGCAAGAGTTGTACCTCACATTTCTCTTTATGACTGCAGTATGTCATTCATTAGACATTCTGTAACACTGCCATTCATGGTAAGATCAGACCATAAATTAATTTCACTGGATATCCACATCCCGACCCCACCCCCAGCCCAGAAAACCACAGTGAAAAACTTCTCAAAAGCGAACTTCACGCTTCTCAAAACTGAAGTGAAATCCTTCAAGGCCCCAGGGCCAGTGGAAACTATGGCCCAAACTGCAGAATCCTATATAAACGCATTCTACGGACATCTCCAGGAATGCACGGATCATGCTATCCCAAACAAAATCAAGACCCACCCAATCATCCAAAGGCAGGCGTCCAGTCTGGTGGACCCCAGCCATAAATAAACTGTACAACAGAAGGAGGAAGCTACTACATGATAGAGCAAAATCTCTAAAAGGGAAGGCATCTCTGATCAGTACTAGCAAAAAATTAAGATCCCTCATAAAATCCTCCAAGGTCAGCTTCGAGAGAAAAATTGCACAGGACACTAAAGACAATCATAAAGCTTTTTTCAGTTATGTTAGGAACCTGGGATGCAACTCCCAGACTTGTTCTGAGTTGATTCTAAACTACAAAAAATACACTGAACCCACAGACATTGCCAATATCCTGGCAGACAGGTTCAGTGCAAACTTCTCCACCCCCTCCCCCCCAAAAGAGCAAGTATCTATCCCAGTAGAGTGCAGCCTCCCAAACATCTCTGATGCTCAGGTGAAGGCTGCCCTCTCCAAAGCAAAAAACACTGCTTCCATGGGACCAGATGGCGTCCCGGGTTGCGTCCTACATGAACTCCAAGAAGAACTAATCCCTCAAGTAAAACTGCTGTACAATCTCAGCCTCACTACAGGATATGTGCCCAAAGAATGGCGTACAGCAACAGTGGTCCCACTCCACAAAGGTGGCGCCTCTGCGGACCCTGGAAACTATCGCCCCATAAGCCTGACTAGCCTAGTCTGCAAGGCTATGGAGAGGATCATCATGGAACTCATAAACAAAGACATTGAGGACCTACAGACACTAGATCCTACCCAATTTGGCTTCATCAAGGGCAGATCCTGCCTTTTGAACCTGGTCAACTTCTTCAAAACAGTCACCAAGGCCATAGATGAAGGGAAGGTAGTCCACACAGCCTATCTGGACCTCCCAAAGGCATTTGACACAATACCCCACTCGGGCATCATAGATAAGCTATCCAGCCGAAATATAAACCCCTATGTCATAAGATGGGTTGCAAACTGGCTCAAAGACAGAACCCACAGAGTCAGAGTTGCTGGAGCCATGTCAGACTCGAAACCGGTCACAAGTGGTGTCCCACAAGGTTCTGTCCTGGGAACTCTCTTGTTCAGTATTTACTTTTCTGAGGTACAGGCCAATGTGGGAGGACTATGGCTCAACAAGTTCGCAGATGACTGCAAACTGGGCGCCATAATCGACTCTCCAGCTGACACAAACATCCTTCAAAAAGGTCTCGCAGAGACGGATAACTGGTGCCAGAGCCATGGTCTAAAGCTAAATGCCAAAAAGTGTATAGTCATACCCTTTGGCAAAAACAACATGCCCACAAATTACCACATAGGTGGTAACCCATTAAGTACAGAGAAAGTAATTAGGGATCTGGGGACCCAAGTTGATAGCAATCTCTCCTTTGACAACCACATTGCCAAAGTGGTCAGAAAGACCTTCTACATAGCCCACCTCATCATGAAAGGATTCACATCTAGATCAAGAGAGGTAATCGTGCCCCTTTATTCATCCCTCATCAGGCCCATCATAGAATACAATGCCCCCTTTGGGATGTACCTTACCCGACACCTGCAGCAATTAGAAACACCCCAAAAGTACCTCACCAGTAGGATCAAGGGACTCAAACAGATGCCATATGCTGCTCGGTTAAAAAAACTCCAGCTCTACTCAGTTGCATACCGCCTACTTCGAGGCGATCTATGCCTGACATATAAAGCTATGTCCAACCCAGAATTAATGGACATGCTCCACCTCAGTAAATCTAAATCCCTTAGAGCCACGCGCTCGAGAAACTTGAACCTCAGCACAGAAATAAATAGAACATGCTGGAGGGACAGATTCATAACCCAGAGGCTTCCTTCACTCTGGAATAGAATTCCAATTCATGTTAGGCAGAGCACCTCACTGACTCTCTTCAAGAAGAATCTTGATGAGTGGATGGGGGATCGTAGGTTTGTCCCGGGGATTACTTCTGTGTCACTATTAGACAGAGGCACAGTAAACTAAACTTTAAAAAGGGCACAGTATACTCAAATCAAGGGGTGGCATAAGCCAAACACAATCGGGCTAGGCTTATAAATGCCCCAGGGCAGATAGCCTAGTATGAACCTATGAACCTATGAACCTATTACTCTCAATGTAAGTGGGGTTCTCCTCCATCCTTCACCCTGAGGAATATTCATCTTCTTTTCACATTCTGTCTCATTAAATTCTGTAATATTCTGTCCAAATTTGTTCTGTATACTTATAGCACATAGCACACACTTCTCTGTAAGTAGAATCTATAATCGTACTTAGCTATGCTACTAATCCATGTAACCCCATACGAATTGCAGAAGGAGTCATTACTGGGCACATTATGGGTGCTGCGAAGAGCACTTTTGGCTGACATCAAAGATTGAAACAATACTAATTCCTTGATTTCTTGAACTTTAATTGTACAGTGACTTAGGTATGGGGTCCATTCCCATTATGGTATTAGAAATCCAAAAGACTTAGAGAAACTAAAAAAATAAGTAGCTATGGTATTTAGGCCTCAAATTGCTGGACATATAGTGGACATACTAAATCAGTATTACTTTCACTAAAAATAAATATCTAGTCCATGTTGCTTTCAGTATGCTTGCAGTGCTCAGACTGTTTTGTTCCCTGTATAACTGCAATATTTATTTCCATTTCTTACTGCATAAATGCAATATTAATTTAAGTGACCATGATAAGAACATTCTTTATTGTTCTTTATAATACTATTAAGGACGTGATGCTTCTTATATGTAATAGACAGATACTATTGCTCTCTTATCTACTGTTATTTCCCTCTGTTGTGTTTGAACAACGCAGTTCGCAGCCTGTAAGTGGTAAACTCTTCCTGCTAAACTTATCTAACTGATAAAAGTTGGTACCTCCTTTTAATTGTTTTATTATTACTTTCTTTTGTGATTACTGTGAACTTGTAAAAGTCTCACATTATCCATTTATATTTTACTGAGTGCAGTAAAAATGAAAACTGGGGATTTATTCATTAATCCTTTCGTTATTTTTCACATATTATGATTGCCCACAACTCACTTTCATGAAAGTATGTGTTCACATCATGTATGTACTCAGGTAAATGTGTTTATGCAATCTGGGGGTAGCAATGCTGGGTTTAGACATGATGGGTTTTGTGGTATCATAGAGGAGCCT
>NC_056729.1:55161986-55169486 GCF_019279795.1 Protopterus annectens
TTCATATAATTTAAGACTTAGAAGGTGTGCAATTTCAATGTATTATAAGTGAGTGATGCTGTTCTATGCCTTTGATTCACTAAATAAATTTACTTGTGAAAGGGTGTGATAGTGAAAATTCATAACTCTCGTGCTTACTATTCCTTTTAAACTGTGTCCTTTGTTCTCAACAACATTTATTTTTTTTTTTTACATATACATACATACATACAAATGTTTCAAGCATGGGCATTAAAGCCCTTCTAGCTTGCCAATATGCCAAAACACTTGTTCCCATAATAAATGTCCCGGTTGTTCTCAAAAATATCTAAACTAGTACCTGCTTTAGTGTAATTTGATAGTCTGTTCCAAGCATTAGCTACTCTGTCATAGAACCAGTTAATACACTTCTCATTCCTATAGAATCTTCTACATAGGTTATCTGATAATTCTTGAGTACGTTTTGATAACCCCAAACATTCCCAGAGGTAGTTGTTCCTAAATGCCCTATATACCTGAATAAGACTCCTCATAGAAAACTCATAGAAAAACAATCCCAGATAAGATCTGTCCACTCACTACTAATAATCCAAGCACAATGAAGTTTATTCTGCAATTCTTCAACAAAAAAATCCACAGCAAGGGTGAAGAAACTCAATAATCCCAACAGTAGTGAAGTAAGCGCTTTCGTCTGTAACCATTCCAGACTTTATCAAATTGTTGTATTTCCCTCTTCTTTACTCTTATATACTCCTGTATACCTAATTACTATTTAATTAACATTTAAAAACACAGTCCTCTAAAATTCATTAAAAACATCTACCCAGAAAATATATTTGCAAAATAATAATTCACATAAAATATATACCTAGAAAAGTACTATGTGTAGGGACTAAAAGTTGCATACATAATTCACATTTTAAGTTGCAATTTTCTAGCTCTCTCTTTTAAAACTGGCCGAAGGGATAAATACTCATTAATACCTGGGACTTCTATTGCATTTAAAGTCAACTGCCAATGCAGTTCCCTAGTGTCTAACTCATTCCCCCAGTCACCCCCTCTAATATTCCTTTTAACTATCTCCAGTATACCAAACTTGAAACTAGTAAAATTGGGACATATTGCTAAATGTTTAAAAAGGGCATTGTTTTTATTCTTTGTTTCCATAGCATATGTGTGTGTTCATAAATTCTTTGTCTGAAGGATCTTTTTGTTTTCCCCACATAAAAGTTCAAACAACTTTGACATATGGCGATATATATATAACCCCTCTTGTTTGACAATTGCCACCAACCATCTTAATAGTGGGTATCTTTTCTCCTAATTTATATTCACTACTTTCTAAAATTAGTGAACATTGATTGCACCTATCACATTTGTTAGTAGGTCTAAATGTACTTGACTGTTTTGTATGTTCTAATAAGTATTTCATATTTTTCCCCACTCTATTTGTAAACAGTGGGCCTGTACCTAACAAGTGGGTAAACTGTTTATTTCCTTCCAATATCACCAAATTCTTAGTGAGGATTTTTTGTACATCCCTACCTAATGAACTAAATTCTATAACCATACAATGTGTGTATTTTTCTGTCTGGTTACCATCCGGGACTTTAATAACTTGTTTTTGTCCTAATAGGTGAACAAATTTATTACTCCATCCTATTATAACCTCTTCTTTGAATTTCTCCATCCATTCCATGGGGTATCCCCTGTTTCTAAACATTTGGGTCAACAAAGTCAATTATTTTGTTAACCCTTCCAAAGTTGAACACATTCTGGCCTCTCTAATCATCTGGCCTCTTACAAGATTTCTCTTAATATATAATGGGTGCTGGCTTTCAAATCTCAAAAAACTGTTAGAATATATAGGTTTCCTATGAACCATAGATTCAAAACAGTTCTGATTAATATTTTTAATCAATCTTACATCCAAATAATCTATAACATTTGTATTGTAAATATGTGCAAATCAGAAATATTCACAGATGTTATTAATAAAACTCTCAAATTTCAATACTTTCTCTGAATCTACTCTCCATAAGATAAACACGTCATCCAAATAACGGATGTATAGTATCCAATCTTTGGAAAATGCAGTACCAAAAATATATTTCTTCTCCCACATACAAAAAACTAAATTAGCAAAAATGGGGGCACAACTGGACACCATTGCCACCCCTTTCAATTGCCTATAATATTCTTCTTCAAACACAAAAAAAATGTTTTTTAATACCCATTCCATCATTTGCATAACAAAATTGATCATGGTAGAACTCAAATTACTATATTCCAGTAATGCTTTGTGGAATGATTCCAGTCCCAAGTCATGGGGGGATAGATCCAGAAAAGGTCAACAACATCAACAGTTGAAAAACCAGTGCAATCTGTATAATATTCTTGTTTTATCCGAGTTAAAAAATCCCATGAACCTTTTACCACATAATCAATCTTCTGTAAAATATCTTTCAATAATCTATCTATAAATACACCCAATGGGTATGTTGAACTACCTTGGGCAGCTATAATCAATCTGTATGGTGGGTGGAGAATATCCTTGTGTATCTTAGGTATGCCGAATACTGTCAGGACAAAAGGATATTGATTCTGTAGGAAGTTAAATACTTCTTCATTAATAACTTCCTGCATTAAACTGTCCTCTAAATACATCTGTAATCTCTTATGGGCCATATTAACTTAATTTCTAGAGGCTATTGAATATTTATTTGCATCCTGTAACATATTAGTAATCTCATTTATATAATCAATTGTTTCTACTAATACTATTCCCCCTCCCTTATTCGGCTTCATCACCCGTATTGATTTTGACTCTCTTAATTCGTTTAATAGAATTTTTTCTCCTCTAGTCAGGTTAAAAAATTCTTCTTTATAACCCTGGTATTCTTTAAAAATTTCCTTTATACACATTCTCATAATGTGCCACCACTGGGTTTAATGGGGGATTAAACAAACCTTTTTTCTTCAAAATACTTCTCTTCGTGTTATTTTCATTCTTTGTCTGCTTAAAATATAATTGTAAATTTAATTTTCTTGTGTATAATTTCAATTCAGTAAGTACTTGTGCTAATCCTGGTTTCCTCACTGGAGCAAATTTAAATCCCTTCTCAAACATGTTAAAATGTGTATCTGTGACTTTATAACCTGTATAATTAAAAGTCTTGAAGCCATTCCTAGTGGAAATAATACCAGACCGGTCTTCTATAATAAAATTAATGTCTATATTTACCATCTAAAATATGCTGTTCCTGTTGCTGTTCCAATATGTTGTCTAACCCCTCGGTCGCCTCCCCCTAGGCGTCTGTTGCCCTCCTAAAAAATTGTTGTTGTTCTGTCGGTTACGATCTCTATTATGTAACCTTTCGGACCTTCTCAACTGGGGAAATTCTTGATCAAAAACCTCATTCACTACATCGTGGTTATAATTACTATTTTGTCCCCCTCCATTCAGATTTCCCATCTCTTGACTAACTAAATTTGCATTGTACGTAAAATCAGAATTATTGTCCATTCTATCCATTTCAGTACCTTCCCCATAGTAGCTCCTAGTTAATATATAAGCTTCTGTTTGCTTGTATTGTAATTCATCCCTTTTCAATTTGCGTTGTTTCCTTAATATATTTTCTTTAACCTGCTGTTCTATTTTCTTAAAAATGTTGTCATACTTCACTTCAAAATTTATAAAACATTCATAATTTAAAATATCTTCATTTAATTTATTAACCTATCCTAAAAGAGAATTGATTTTGCCATTATTAACTTTTATAATAAAGTGCAACAATTCAATACCATGTCTATCGAACATGCATAACAATTCATCAAGTTCTGTTTGTCCAACTAATAGTCCATTGGGAAATTTAGCCATTCTTAGGCCTTTAGGTATTCTTTGGACTTTTATGCATTCAGCAAGGTATGCATTGTCCATTTGCAAATTACATACCTTGCTCATCTTCTGTTCAAAATCTTTAAAGCGTTGGTGTATGTCCAAAGTTTTAACTTGCCGCCCCTGGTTGGATAGTAATAACTCCTCGTGTAGCCATTGTTCAAATCTCTTCCTCCTATTGTCCTCCTGTTGTGAAGCATTACCAAAAACTGTCTGTCCACAAGGAATACTATTCATAGGTGTACCTAGTCCGTTAACTATATATTTTTGGTACTGAATTTTCCAAAGATTGGATACTATACATCCATTATTTGGATGACGTGGTTATCTTATGGAGAGTAGAGTCAGAGAAAGTATTGAAATTTGAGAGTTTTATTAATAACATTTGTGAATATTTCCAATTTACACATATTTATAATACAAATGTTATAGATTATTTGGATGTAAGGCTGATTAAAAATATCAGTCAGAACTGTTTTGAATCTATGGTTCATAGGAAACCTACATATTCTAATAGTTTTTTGAGATTTGAAAGCCAGCACCCATTATATATTAAGAGAAATCTTGTAAGAGGCCAGGTGATTAGTGGGGCCAGAATGTGTTCAACTTTGGAAGGGTTAACAAAAGAATTGACTTTGTTGACCCAAATGTTTAGAAACAGGGGATACCCCATGGAATGTATGGAGAAATTCAATGAAGAGGTTATAATAGGATGGGGTAATAAATTTGTTCCCCTATTAGGACAAAAACAAGTTACTAAAGTCCCGGATGGTAACCAGACAGAAAAATACACACATTGTATGGTTATAGAATTTAGTTCATTAGGTAGGGAGGTACAAAAAATCCTCACTAAGAATTTGGTGATATTGGAAGGAAATGAACAGTTTACCCACTTGTTAGGTACAGGCCCACTGTTTACAAATAGAGTGGGGAAAAATATGAAATACTTATTAGAACATACAAAACAGTCAAGTACATTTAGACCTACTAACAAATGTGGTAGGTGCAATCAATGTTCACTAATTTTAGAAAGTAGTGAATATAAATTAGGAGAAAAGATACCCACTATTAAGTGGTTGGTGGCAATTGTCAAACAAGAGGGGTTATATATATATCGCCATATGTCAAAGTTGTTTGAACTTTTATGTGGGGAAAACAGAAAGATCCTTCAGACAAAGAATTTATGAACACACACATATGCTATGAAAACAAAGAATAAAAACAATGCCCTTTTTAAACATTCAGAAATATGTCCCAATTTTACTAGTTTCAGGTTTGCTATACTGGAGATAGTTAAAAGGAATATTAGAGGGGGTGACTGGAGAAATGAGTTAGACACTAGGGAACTGCATTGGCAGTTGACCTTAAATGCAATAGAAGTCCCAGGTATTAATGAGTATTTATCCCTTCGGCCAGTTTTAAAACAGAGAGTTAGAAAATTGTAACTTAAAATGAGAATTATGTATGTAACCTTTAGTCCCTACACATAGTACTTTTCTAGGTATATATTTTATGTGAATTATTATTTTGCAAATATATTTTCTGGGTAGATGTTTTTAATGAATTTTAGAGGACTGTGTTTTTAAATGTTAATTAGATAGTAATTATGTATACAAGAGTATATAAGAGTAAAGAAGAGGGAAATACAACAGTTTGATAAAGTCTGGAATGGTTATAGATGAAAGCGCTTACTTCACTACTGTTGGAATTATGAAGTTTCTTCACCCTTGCTATGGATTTTTTTGTTGAAGAATTGTAGAATAAATTTAATTGTGCTTGGACTATTAATAGAGAGCAGACAGTTTTTACCTGGGATTGTTTTTCTATGAGTTTGGTTCTTTACTTACAATCCTTGTGCTTGAGTATTTTGTAGTACTCCTCTTAAATATCTGTAAAAGACACTCCCCGGGATTCATGAAGCTCGGCGCAAGGACGGCGTTAGCCTTGTGCCGACTGTGCAGTGTAGAAATGGTGCAGTAGCTGCCACAATGTCCACGTGCATAGGAAACGTGCGCGAGTGCAGGGGGCATGTCTAAGCACTGCACGGAGGTGTGAACATGTCGGCTGCAGACGTGCAACCTAAAATGCTGACTAGTACAGTCTGCCTCTAATAATAATCACTCCTGTCACTGTCCATGGAGACTGAAATGTATGCAAAGCATACAAGACAGTTTTGCGAACACCAAAATAAAAAGTAAACACAAAGGCACGTAGCTGAATATTGAGTCCCCGTCCCTCGAATAAATGACATTTAAAACCTCATGCCCGTATTCCATTGTAGTGTTGATTGTTATACCAAGTGGAAGTGAAATGCAGTGTGTTAGCGCGCCGCTGCCATTTGCTAAGCCTAGCCCAATAGTTAGGGTTACCACCTGTCCCACATTGTGAGGAACAGTCCCTCACTGGGCAGTTGTGTCCATACTAAAACAATTATAAATGATAAATGTCCTGCGATTGTAGGACATAATTATGTCCCATATTTTATGTAATAGTTCCATACAATACTTATTTCTGTATGTAAAATACCTAAATGTTACAAGAAACAGAATAAGCAACTAAACTGCTACAACAATAAGCTTTCATTTAGGCATAAATCTAAAGTACTATCTTTTGTACTGACCGTGGGTATGTGTTGGCCTGTAAAATCTGATGTGTGTCCCGAAAATGTTCCATTTTGGTCATATGAAAAGATGGGCAAACCTACCAATGTTCAGAGCGTTTGCTCAATATCTGCCCATTCACAGTCCAAGTCGTTCTTGTCTGGATGGCCCAAAGATGAATAGGTATTACCCGGGTCTACCTACCATGTCATGAAAGATAAGTATTTGCGTGTACCAATGTGCATGAAGTACAGCATGTGGAAGATCAAAAATGCTAAGGTCGTCCTCACAACCATATTGGTGCCAGAGATATATAGTGTACGCAATGTGTTCTGTTGACTGTGCCATGGGCCATCAACCAGAGAAGGGATGGATGGTGTGTGTGTAATATGTGGGTGGGGGGTGACGGGTAATGTAATAATTCGGCAAGGGGAGACTGAGTCGGATGAACAATAGGTGGACTGGAGGTGTACGAGGGAGCAGTGGGTGAATCAGAAAGAAAACCAAAGAACAAACATTCACATATGCAATACAACCTGACAGGCCATACTGTAGAACACAATCCCACAAACAAATGAACATTAAAATGTGCGATACATATGTACAGAAACGTTACCAGCTCACACCCACATAATGGTCTGGCCTGAAATGAGCCATCCAACCTCAACATACCTGGACACATAATTGAATACCCAACATCCCCTCCACATCATCCACCACCTTCCTGAATGTCCACCAAAACCACCCATACTCAGGCTGCTAGCTTGGCGCAGCCATATCTGCACATAGTGACCCCTACTCATATCTAGTAGGCAGTCTCACCCTAGGCAGTCTCAGGATTGCAAACTATTTATCCCTTGCATGTATAACCCTACCTCATTTTCGTAAAGCCAAAAGAATCAAGGTCATTGGTCCCCACAATTTTTGGATATCCATCATGGGATATCTGTTCTAAACATTAGACTTGGTGTCACGACACGATGTCCAGTCCCGTAGACATTTGGACACAAGTTGTATGAGCAG